>NC_079396.1:5024877-5159877 GCF_029220125.1 Pseudoliparis swirei
CCGCTCTGCTGTGTCTCAGGCTGGGAGCTGGTGGAGTGAGCCTCCCGTTATTCCCTCTGCTCGTTTCCGTATTCAATTCAGTTTATTTGTATAGCCCAATTTCACAAATTACAAATTTGTCTCGGAGTGCTTTACAATCTGTACACATAGACATCCCTGCCCCAATGTATATGAATATATATATATAAATAAAAAATCATGTGTCATGTCATCCACCCATGCATGTATATATATATACAGGACTGTCTCAGAAAATTAGAATATTGTGATAAAGTTCTTTATTTTCTGTAATGCAATTAAAAAAACAAAAATGTCATGCATTCTGGATTCATTACAAATCAACTGAAATATTGCAAGCCTTTTATTCTTTTAATATTGCTGATTATGGCTTACAGTTTAAGAAAACTCTAAAATCCTATCTCATAAAATTAGAGGGGGGTGCAAGTGACTGAGCTCTGCGGCACGCGAGACGGAGATCGGAGTCGTGTTAACGCGACACGTAGAGACAGAAATGACATGCTGCTGTAGAGACGACCAACAACAGACGGATTGGAAGCTCATTCAGCGCATGCGTTAAAAAAAATTAACTAATTAATCCTGTAATTTAATCATAACGCGTTATTTTTCACAGCACTAATATATATATATATGCACACACATAAGTACATATATATATATATGTGGCACATCACTTTTCTGACAGCTTGTGTTTTCCTATCTCGCAGGGCATCCTTCCCCTTTCTGGACTTTCCTTGGAAGCGGTCTCCGTGGACCCTAAAGCGCCACATTCGCCGCACATGTTTGAGATCAGCGGTGAGTCGGTGGAAACTGAAAACACGGTGTACAGTACTGAGCATGACTTTATGTCGTCCCCTCTTTCCTCCAGGGCCAACGGTGGACTCCAAGGTCTTCATATGCGCCAGCGCTGCAGAGCTACAGAGATGGATGCAACACATAGAAGACAGGAAGTACAAGTCAATGGCTCAACCCATGAGTCCCTCCCACTGCGCCCTCTCCTATCTTGTAATTAACTTCTGTACTTCTGGTTACAACTCCACTTTAAGTTAGATCGTAATGAATACATTGATCATATCTTATTATGATTTATTTCCCAGTTACCCTGTGATGAGCATTGGAAAAGAGAAGAACTGAAAAAGTACTTACTGCAAGCTCCCATTTGGCAGTGGGAGGGCTCGCCGATACAGCACATGGGTCAGCCGGGGTACATATCCATCGTCCACATCATCAACACACAGAGACGGGTAATACACACTCTGTCACACTGGTTTAAGAATCTGCAAATGAGAATGGATCAACTAATTGGAGATCAAATTTACAGCCAAGTAATCCGAAGAGATTTTTATTTTTCCTTTACGGCCTTCCATAATTACCACCTGATGGCAGATCAACCACCATTTAAAATAATACTTATCTGAAAATTAAGACCACATTTCCTTTTATAAAACACTTCTTCTAAGCAAGACAACGTGGCTGCTCTCATTTATGGTCCATCATTTATTTAAAGTTACTTATTTACATTAAATAATTATTTAGATTGACTACAACTTGTGTCTTATTTGTGCTATTTGGGCATCGTTTCAATTCATTATAGCATTGTAAACTCGGTGTATATCATCATAATAAAGCCAAATGAGATAAAATACTTAATAATACTTATTAATTATTACCAATTTTAATAATGGACAAAATATAAGAGTAACAAGTTGTGATAAACTGTTTGCTACTTGTGGCACATTAAAATAAATATAAGTAAACACCCTGTATTATAGGAAACATTATTTGACATAGTGTGTTGTCAGTATTGAACGGCTAATCCAACAGTAGCAGTGACCTGGCTTGGTTCTTTCAGGGCCTCCAGGAGAGACTGATGGTTCTCTTCCCTCAAGACGTCCTGCTGCTGTCAGTTGACAACAAGCGTCTGAATATAAGATATGAGGTAGTGGAAAATGACTCTATGGGAAAAATCCAGAATAACACCTCGTCAACCACAATGGCATAACTACGTGTCCCTGTAACCTTTACACATAATTTAACATATAGCATGGGTAGAACATTTTGTCACACACACACACACACGCCCGCGCCTCAGCTTCAACCCAAACAGTATCGTGTAACACCAAAAATTGAGGACCGGCCTAAATGTTCTCACTTTGCATTTTGGTCCTCACTACAAAGCTTAATAACCCACGATGGTCCTCACTTTGATAGCGGTGCAAACACACACACCTGCCTTCGGTAGTTTTTTTTTCTTTTGCAGTCGTGTGATTGTGAAAGGAAAACTCAGATCAACTTAAAGTGTTTCTATTTCTTCCATGTTATCTTTATCAGGGGAGGTTGCCCCGACACAGCATCAAAGCAGTTGAGAGGTTCGCCCTGCCTGGACGGCTGGAGTTTGAGCTGACAGGTAGCCTATACTGTGCGAACATCTGACTTTAATACTTATTTACTTATTTTGACTAAATGTAGCATTTGATTATAGCCCAAAAAACTAAGTGCAGTGAAAAAAGAAGAAGTAATTTCATAACTGTTGTGTTTTAGGTGAGCTGGTGGAGCCCCTGCAGGTCTCTTGTACCTGTGAGGAGGATTATCGGAACTGGATGTTTCAATTACAACAGGTTAGACTGTGCTGTCTGACATCTTTTAATGAATATACAATGGTAAAGAATTGTGACGGTGGTTCTATCGTGTGCAATCTTTTCGTAATAGCCTTTTTACAAGCTGCTAGCAGAATACCTGTCTTCCCCTAACACAGTTTCTATCAACTAAGATGTTCAGTGCAACTTAGAAGGTGGTAGAAGATTGAGGTGGCTGGGGTCCAGGAGGTAGAGCGGACCTCAATTAACAACAGGGTTCACAGTTAGCGAGACACTGAACCCCAAGTTGCTCCTGCAAACCCCTTGCATTGAACTGCATTGGTGTGTGGATGGGTACATGAGGTTGAGAAGGACACAACATAGTCCATTTAGTGGGCCATTGTTGTGTGTAATTGTGGGTTTCTATTGCCCCCGAGCGGCCAAATGCATGTGACGTTCTTAGTTCCTCGGCTGCTACTTCTTTGCCGGGAGGAGAGCAGACTGGAGCTCCGGAGACCAATTCGCCATCTCTGGAGAAGGACACGCGAGCTAGCTAACGGAGCTACCTTCTGCTCTCCTCCTAGTCATCTATGGTTCCATTGGTCAACGTTAACTTTCTCAACTAACACTCGCAAAGCATGAGTGACTCTTCATGCTGAGAGAAACTCGTATTTCTAGATAAAAAACTAGAACGGGCACTCGGTAGAGCGCATACCTTCGCATATCACAAGATTGGGCATTGAATTATGAACATTTTGCATTAGTTGCATGCCAATTGGATAGAAATTGACCGCGCTATGGTAAAAAGAAGATCATGACCTTGACCATGACCTTTGACCCGATCGATCCCAAAATCTAATCAAATGGTCCCCGGATAATAAGCTATCATCCCACCAAATTTCATGCAATTCGGTTTAATAATTTTTTAGTTCTGCGAATAACACGCATACAAATAAATAAATAAATACACAGCGATCAAAACATAACCTTCCGCATTTTCAATGCGAAGGTAATAAATGCTTTTCTTAATCCTGGAAAAAAAGGTTTTATTGCCGATAAAGATTCACAAGTGCCCGCGGTTACGTCGAATACCTCAACATGCGAATCGACTTTGCACCAACGAGTTTGTTTTCTTTGACCTGCAGCCGGACAGAAACCGCCCCGTTCCTGTGAGTCGCAGCGCACCTCCACTCATGCCAAAGCTGCAGAGGAGCAGGAAGGAGTCCCAGGAAGCCGTGACGCCAGCCGGCCAACGCCACATCACCGGCCGCAGCTGACTCGTGGGAATGTGAAACAAGCTCGACTTTTATTACACGTCTGAAACGACATGTAGAGAGTATGTACAGAACGACTGTTTTGTATAATTGTGCCACAAAATGAAGATACGGCAGCGGGGAGGCGCTGAAATGCTCTCGCCCAATATGAAGCTAGTTCGGGGATTTAGTTCCTTTTATTTCTCAGAAACAAGGTCATGACCCAGTTTAAGGCCAGAGCTAAAAGAAATGTTAGTCTGTAGAGATATTAAAGTTTATTTACTGATGGAAATAGTTCTGAAGCAGCTGTACATATTTACTTTTGATGTCTTTTACTTTAAAATACATGTTTGAATATTTTTCTTTACAATAAACTTTTTATTTAAAACTCTTAAGATTTGTTATTCAACACAACAACAAAACGGGTAAGTATCTGTATTTATTTAAAAGGTTAAACATTTACAGTAGTGTGCAGATATCTGGTAAACATCCAGTGTATTACAGTATTTATATGTTGCTATTAGAAAGGAATCAAACAGAAAACGTTATAGTTATGGAATGTAATAACACCCGTTGAATCTTTGTTCTCATAAATTAGTCATAATAGTAAATTAATCATTTTCTACTCTTTATACAAAAAGCAATCTGCACTTAAGCTCATTTACATCAGAATCTCCTTAGAGAACAACCAGCTAGAGGAGTATAAATACACAATTAAATTACAACTCACAACGCAGACATAAATAGGTTCTGAAACCACACCTGTAACGGGAGGACACAACGCCCAGCTGTTAAGACAAATAACGTGTATGGATTGGATATTACTGGAACAGGTTAGTTTGGCTATAAAACCTATGTGCACAAAATTGTGTGCGTTCTTTATGTTTATTGCGATCTATAATGATTCATAATTTGGAAATGGCTGACTTCATTTGAGGGCTGCAAAACATCCAACCTCAGTGCATTTTGAATGTCCTTGTGCAACATATACCACGTTCTAAGAAAGCACCTTCAAGAGGAGCTGGTTTTAGCAATAATTAACAAATAATTGACTAATGATGTCAGTTAAAAGCCAATAAGACTCAATAACACATGGCAGCTCCTTTCTATTTGGATGTTGGTCCATATGCTCCGCTGCCATTTAAGAACTGCAGAAAAAGGTAAACCCAGTTGTTCTATAATATGTATTAAGTATTGCTCGAGCCGTTCTTTGTTCGTGCATGGTAAGTATATTTCAAAGATGAACCATTTGGGAACCTCCAGTGTGATTCATCTGACGATGTCAACAAGTGCACCGCTTGGATTGAGGCCATTGATTTCCCACAAGCTGCTGCTACAGGTGTGAAGGGTGTGAGCCTCCTGTCACAGCTGACCTGCAGATACCTGTGGCCCCTTTGAGAGGCTTGACACGTCATGACACTTCACTTGCCAACAACTGCAGAAGACAGCCAGCTGTCTGTCAGCTCAGAGGCCACTTTGATAGTACAGCACAACGCAGGCCCCCCTGATGGCTCTGCACTGTAAACCCCATTTTATTTCAGCTTAAACTTTTAAATGGCCATTACTTATAATTCCATGTTTTGTCAAACAACTGTGTCATTACTAAATATATTTAGTTGTTTGCACTAATCAGTTGAAAAAGTGTAGTGCACTGATCCTAGCAGAGATAACTTGGTATGCTACGTTTCTGTAAGGGGGTCTGTCGGACAGTGCCGTGCGCAGCACACACAATGTAAGGTGTTCCCAGGTGTTCCCATTTAACAATGTTTTTGCTGTGTCTCTTTTTTCTACCTGTCTGAGTGCAAATATATACATTCCAGTGCTAGGATTGTATTTCTGCAGTGGCACATGGTTTTAATCCTGATTTATCACCAAAGACTGTTTGTAGTTAAAAGAATATTTAATTTCTAAGGTACTTATTTTAAAATTGCTTGAAGTTTATGTTGCATAAGTATGAATGTGCAATGTTTTGACAAAATAAATCCCATTGGTGTTCACAATTTATTGTTGTTTTTTCTTTTCTTCTCTACAATTTTCTTGAAAAAATGAATACAATCTTTAAATAAAATAGTGTATTTTATTAAAGACATTACTTAAATTAAACTAATGATCAATTACTAATTTATATTAGTGATTTGTTTATATATTCGTATGTATGTTTAACTTAACATAGTTATTTCATTAAACTTGGACGAAAGAAAAGAAATAATGAAAAATAACTAATGATTTTGAGAAATGATTACTAATGTGGACTTAGAAATGTCAGGGACTCACTTTGCCCATCTCCCCTAAACCCGGGAGCAGCACGCGCTCACGGGTCGCAGAGGCTGTGAGCGCGGATGAGGCCGTGAACAATGACAGGTGCACGCGCACTAGGCAGACAGTCATGTTGGCCGTATAACATCGAACAAGTGTTTATAGACACGTGTGCGTGTTGCAAGACGTGTGCAGTGTGCGCGTGTCAGTCTAGAAAAATATAACATTATCGAATCTTTACGATGATGTCAGCAACGTGTTAAAATGCATCGGAATTAATAAGTAGCTTTGTTTTTGCTTTGATTAGTCAACATGCTATGCAATATATTTGACCTATAGCATATAAGGATAATATAAACTTGTTTAAAAAAATAATAACTTCACCAACTTATTTGAGTATTTTTGCTTATAGATGAGATTTTTTTATTTTATTCCCAAGGACCAGAATGTATTATTTATTTTAAACGTAGCATTTGTATGTGAATGAAAGCGTCAAATGGTATAGGCGTCGTGCTAACTTATACGACACCTTCATGAATGGTTTATAATTAACATATTTAAAATAAAGCTTAATTCCAAATCGTAAACTAAACCTTAAAGAATGCCTGGATAAAAATAATTTTAAAAATGAAGGGAAACACCCACAAACTGTCTAACTTGCACAATAAAATGATGCTCCGTGGTCTACAAGGACACACTTTCGATTGAAAGATGCCAACTTATTATTGTGACCTGAGAGCAGGGTTGCCAGGTCTGTGTGACCAAACCAGCCCAATGGCCAATCAAAACCAGCCCAAAACCAGCCCAATATCAGAACTCAAGATATGCCCGTGCCACTGCTTTTAAAGTGTGTGTATGTGGGCGTGTCCCATGTCCATGTGTGTACGTGCTGATCTGGAGTCAGTTGGTAGGATTTGGGTAGAAATAAATTATTTCATTTAAAATATGGATTTTTATTTAAAGATATTCATGTAATTTGCATGCAAAATAGGTCTACCCGAACCAGCGGACAACAAATTCAACCCGCGGCAACACTTCAAAAGTAGCCCAATTCCGCGGGAAAACCGCGGACCTGGCAACACTGTCTGCATGTTCAGCCACTGCTGCTATACGACTGGAACACTGGCGGTGTGTCGCTGATTTAAGCCCCGCCCACACTTCCACTCGCATTACTCGCAATATCCAAAACCACTGACATCTTTCTGCCTGGCCGGGAGAAGGTTTCGTATATTTCTGTCGTGGAGGGCGGGTCGGGGGTTCCGGGCGGGTCACTGTCCCGACTCGGGACTCTTATTTTGACACATACTGTAGATTCTAAACAGCCCTGGACCAATGGAAACAGTGGGTTCTTTTCTCATTACGTGTTATATTTTTTATGGTATGAAAGGAAAACACAAACTAACTTAAAAAAGGGTCTTCAAGACAATTATTTTTTGGGGTTATGTCTTTAGAATGCCAACTTGTCTGTAAGTTTCACAAGACAAGTCAAATGTTATTTTAATGGATTCCTTGTTCTTTGCAGTCTATTGGATAGCACTGTAGATCATACAACTTTATGTAGAAAAAACAATAAAAAGAATGAAAAAAAAAGGTTGCAATGCATGGATTAAATAAAAGCATGGGTTGATTCTGCCTACTCGCTGGTTTCTTGTCATTGTTTCGGACGGGAGAACAAAGTGTGGGATGTGGTTCGCTGATTAAAAGAAACGTTTTTAAAAAATCATTCACTTTCCATCATTTGCATCGATCCCCTCAGTCGGCTTCGGCCACGGCGAGCTCTGTCTGCTCCTACCGACCTCTTACAGATGCATATTAAAATGCTTGTCCATTATCCGTGTGATAATATCAGTATAATATCTTTTAGCCATCGTGACTGAAGGACAAGAGCGTTAACTTCTACTGAGTCGTTCCTATGACTGAGGAAGAAAAGGCATTTACTTATTCACTTGTAATAACAGCTTCCACTAAAGGGACTAATGTGCTGCACTTCATTTTTGGACACAACTGCTTCTCAGCTCCGGCGGCCATGATGCACCTTGTTGTCATGTTCGCTCTGCAGCGGTTGTTGTCTTCGTTGTTTGGTTTATTGTGAAAGGATTTGATTGACGACCTCTGATCTGTTCCCTGTGTATAAGCTGCATCGTGGCCTCCGCACGGACCAGCAGGACCCTTCAGCTTCATCTGGGACCACACAGTGCAATGTGCATTGAAACATAAACTATGAACATACGTATTCATAAAGCTATTGTACATGTACTATATACTTGTTTTAATTGTCACTAGCCGTGGATGTCCTAGAAAGTGTAATAAAGAAATCCAGGAATGTGTTCTCGGGCCTTCCGGTGGCGTGGTGGCGAGAAACTGTCACCTCACGGCACGGCGGGCCAGACTTCCATCCCAGACCGTCTGTGTGGAGTTCAATTCAGTTTATTTGTATAGCCCAATTTCACAAATTACAAATTTGCCTCAGAGGGCTTTACAATCTGTAGACATAGACATCCCTGACCTTTGACCTCACATCGGATCAGGAAAAACTCCCAAACAACCCTTCAGGGGAAAAAAGGTAAGAACCCTTCAGGAGAGAACAGAGGAGGATCCCTCTCCAGGATGGACAGAACAATAGATGTCATGTGACCAGAAGGACAGATTTAGAGTTAAAACACATTCATAGATATGACAGAGTGGATGAATAGTTGGTAGTCGGCATATTCCACGATGGAGACCTCCACGATCCACCAGGCAGTGTTTGCACGTTCTCCCCGTGGCGGCGTGGTTCCCTCCGGTTCTCTGGTTTCCTCCCTCAGCCCAGACATGCAGCTCAGGTGAATTGGACTCAGGTAGGAATGTGTGAGTGACTGTTAGTCCGCCTCTGTGTCTAAATATAAATCGCCTCATTTATATCGTCACTGTGATAAACCCTGCAGGCCTCGGATCGGCTGCAGTTTGGATAAAGGAATGGAAGGAATATCTTCTCTGTGACGTGATCAATAAATCCCTCGTGGACCGGTCTGTGCAGGTTTATACACTTTGGTTTATAAAGCTGGAACATTTGTTTGTTTCTGATCTTTAACAGCAGCAGAACGTCTCCTTCCCCGTTTTGTAATATTATATATTATTGTATCATTAATATAATATATTATTGTATCATTAATATTGTTAATGTAATATTATATGATTGTATAAGTATACAATATTAGTTCCGTAATTTTATAGAATGATCACACATTTAGTATGTTAAATTAAAAATCCTCAAAGAACTAGTAACTTTTAGACAAAGGTAAAAATACAATATCCATCTCTGAATTATAATTATATATATATACACATATATTAGGGCTGTCAATCGATTAAAAAAAAGTAACTAATTAATCGCACATTTTGAAATTCATTAATCGCGACTGACGGGTTGCCAATGAGCCTTACCTGTGAGGTGGGAGGTCCTTTGTGATTTACTGAGTGTTCATTGGTTGTTTCTTTCGCTAAATGTTGACAGACAAACGGATACTGTAGTAATTACCCATTCAAACTAATATTATTCATAAAGACAAGCCAATGAGTTCCTGTTGATGTTGACCACGTTACACACACAACAATATACATTAAATACGTCCCATTCAATACTAACATTACGGTGCTAACAACACACAGTGTTACAATGCTAACCAACACAAGTAAAGTAAACTATAGAAGCATTTGACCAACATATACAACTGAGAACCGTTCATTAAGTAACTTCATTGACAAAATGCGGCGTACTTTGTCCGGAAAAGAGCCGCGAAAAGACGCTGCGCGAGGCTCAGGTGTGTGTGCTGCTGCGGGTCGTCTCCAGGGTTGCCAGGTCTGTGTGACAAAACCAGCCCAATATCAGAACTCAAAATATGCCCGTGCCACTGCTTTTAAAGTGTGTGTATGTGGGCGTGTCCCATGTGTCCATGTGTACGTGCTGATCTGGAGTTAGTTTGGTAGGATTTGGGTATAAATAAATTATTTCATTTAAAATATGGATTTTTATTTAAAGATATTCATGTAATTTGCATGCAAAATAGGTCTACCCGAACCAGCGGACAAACAATTCAACCCGCGTCAACACTTCAAAAGTAGCCCAATTCCGCGGGAAAACCGCGGACCTGGCAACACTGCCCCAAACGATGTCGACATCTGAACGCTGATTGGCCGAGACTCGACACGTCCCATCAAAGATGTTTTATTGCGAAGAGCACCACTTCACACTTTTCTCCGCGTCTCACTGCAATCTCAACGGCAGCGGGCCAGGTGAGCCAAAAAAACAAAAACTCTTCGGATCTCCACGATTCACGTGGATGACCTATTTTGAGTTCAAAACGGTGAATTTCACCGAAAGGTGACAAGTTTGCAGGTATGTATTATACAATTAGATAGTGACTCAAGACCTGGAATATGACGTTCATGTATTGTATGTTGATTTATTTCATTGTTACAAACAACGTTATCATTGATGGAAACAGCATACGTAAAGTATTTAGTTTGATAAATTAAAAAAATAAGGAATCAGTCGCTGGTAGTTCACATAGTTTACACATCTGATCTTTAGAGCGAAAAGTAAAATGCGTCTTTGACTTTTTCAATAAAGTGACGTAATTTGTTCACTGTCACTTTACCGACACGTAAAAGTAACCAGCTGTGTGGAGAGGGGGCAATCATGCCGCGGGGCAACCCGTCAGCGTGATGTCAAAGCCCGGGCAGTGGAGGAGAGGCGGACCCGGAGTGGCCCAGGACGTCCAGCTACTGCGCGCCTGAGCAAAATGAAACATGGATGAGGAGGTCGCCGAAAGTTGGGAGGAAGCCGCCGACAGTGGGGTAAATGATAAAAGGCACGATGCTCCACCGGCTCAAGGCGAACGTACCGCCGCGAGCTTCTTTGTATTTCCCCGGCGACTTTGAGAAGTTCTCGTAACGTTGGTTTATTTGTGTTTATTCGCGACTCCCACCGGCCAACAATGTGGCTAACGCTAGCGTTAGCTTCGCGAGACTTGGTCGGAGCTAACGTCAAGCAACGTTACAGCTCGCGAGCTTAACGTGAAGTTTAACCAACGGTCGTCAAAGAGCCAAATGGATATTTAATACTTCCAACTCGTTTATGGTGAAATGACGTAAACGTGGCCCCTTTTTTTGTTTTTTTTTAGCCAAACGGCGACCCCGCTAACGGACCGGTTGTAGGAACAAGATGCTAAACTCACGAAGTGAAGAGCTCCTAAGCTAAGCTAACACGAGCACTTAAATGTTTGTTTAACGTATCCGCACAAGTACAAACGTGACACGCGTCTCTGCGCCTTTTCAACGAGCCACTCTAATATCATATTGAACATTTTAAAACGTTCATATTAAACATTCACGCGGGTCCCCGCGAGAACCGAACCGGTGTGTGAACGACGACGAGCAGCGACGCGATTCGGTTTGGTGGGTCGACATTTCCCCGTCAAAAAAAAGTCACGATGAGTAACTTTGCGAAGTGTGTGCGGGAGCTAGCTGAACTATCGGTTCCACGTTGGGTTGTCGTTCGTTCTGAGCCTGGCTTGTATCCAACACGTCTTACGGTGTAATGACAGCCTGCTCAATTAACTTGGTGATTTCCTGTTCCAAGTTGTTGTGGGGCAATAATTTCGGCCATGTTGCCAACTGCTTCTCCGGGGACCAGCTACTTACGACCCCACACTTTTTCTTTTCTTTTTTAAATGGGTAACATTTGAATAAATTTAACCCCTTAGTCGGTGGAGTTGTGCGGAATGTCTGCGGCTCGCGACGCCGTTAACGCGGCTGCGAGAGGAAATTAGCATGAACGTGACAGTTTGAAGTTCACTTTTCCTTTTTTAATAAAACCTCTTCGCGTTGGAAGTCTCTATAACACGATCCTCATCGAACCGTTTTAATGTCCCCGTTGCCCCTCTGCAGCGGCCCTGTGTATAAACGTGTATAAATAGCTTGTAACCGAATCCATCCGACTTGCTTGCTACTTGCCGCACTTTTCTCGCTGCCCAAAAATCAGTCGGACCATGTTTGTTTTTCATGAATACATGTTTGCCCCCCCCCATTCAACAGGAAATGGAAAAACGGTTAGAAGAGAAGCTACGGATCAGACAGAAAGAAACGTGAGTCGTTTTTATAGGTGGTAGGGAAAAAAACTCGCCTAAATCTGTGACAATTTTCATTAAAAACAAAGTAGTGTTGCCCTTGTATCTTGCTTATTTATAAAAGTAAACACCTAAACAAAATACTTGTTTGACCAGTACTAAAAGTCACACTCCAGCTGACTATACAGGTGTTCTGCCAAAGCCAAATACTTATTTTCCAACTATATCTGGATTAAAACACAGATTAGCACTTCAGTGGCTCTTATTCTGGTACTTTTGTAGTTCGACTATGCTGAGGAAATGTTACTTTCTGTATTCTTGTTGTTCTTAGTTTGTACTCTAGGTTGAATGCACTTATTGTAAGTCGCTTTGGAAAAAAGCGTCTGCTAAATGACATGTAATGTAATTTAGGCGATCCAAGTTAACTCAATGAATTGAAGTGTGTATCCTAATCATACAGAAAGGCAGTACTGAGCACACGCGCAGTTCCCGGCCTCTTCCTGTCTGTCTTGTCACTAATTGCTCCCGTGGATTTGTTTCTAGGGAGTCCTGTAACAATTCTTCCCGATCGCCACTGAGGACGACCATGGTGATACAGGACGACTCTCCAGCAGCGGCGCCCCCACCTCGGATACGCATCTTGAAGCGGCCTACGAGCAACGGGTCGTCGGGCTCACCCTCGAATTCGAACAGGCCCACGCAGCAGGTCAAGTCTCTGGCTCAGCGCGAGGCGGAGTACGCCGAGGCCAGGAAAAGAATACTAGGCAGCGCCTGCCCAGATGAGACGCCTCAGGACAAACCTAACACTGACCGGTAATAATCCACAAATATTTACTGTTTCATAGCACAGGGGGAGAGAAAATGTGTCCATCACCAAGGCACAGTGCCATCTATTACTTTTATTTTCAAATTGATTTGATCTGTGATTCACAATGTGTTCGTTGGATCTGTTCTACTTGTAAACTTCAGTCTTTAATTATTTGGAGGAAATAACAACAACAAAAGTATGAACACTATAAACAAGCCTGTTTTTTTTCTACTTTATTTTGATTGACTTGAGGTGGAGCCTAACAATAATCACAAAGCGTTCTGCAGCTTTGCAGAAAATAACTCAATAATAGTTCATTTATTTAACTGAATATTTTAGTTTGTCCTCAGTTAGATTTGAATAGTGCTGACTTGTGCCAACATTTACATAAAAAGAAAGAAAAACTAAAAACACCATCTTGAAGCCATCTCTCTAAAACCAAGAGGGAACCATTTAATTAAATTCATGTGGAATGTTTTTTCTTCTTCAGAGATCTTGTAACTAGGAAAATTCAGGAGAAAAACATTAGATTAGATATTCCTTTATTAGTCCCACAGTGGGGAAATTGCAGGATCACAGCAGCGGGTGCACATTAGAGCAGTAGTAAAATATTAAATATACAGAGGAATACAAAATGTATAAACAAAATGGGGATTAAAGTGTATTCTCAGCAGGTTAAAGTGTCCATGATAAAGTGTAGAGTCTTCTACTGCAGTTTGTTGTGCAGCCACAACATCAATAGACGATAACATCCATTGCAAACAACAACGGTGTGGAAACCTGGAAACGAGTTGTGAGCCGTTAAAGCGGCGCGTCTAAAAGTGCTGCTGCTAATGTGTTCCCGGTTGGTCTGATTTTCTTCCAGGGCAGGTCGCAATAACTCTACGTTGCCTTCAGATGACACCCGATCACACAGTCACAGCGTCCGGCAGCCAGACGGTCCAGACGGCACCCACGGTTTCCGACAGCACAGATAAGCGTGGCCCTGGGGTCGCCCAGCCATTGAGGGGGGAGAGAGAGAGAGAGAGAGAGAGAGATCAAGGTCACCAGAGAGCAACGACGGCCCCATCTTGTGGAAAAACTTCCCTCCTTCCGTTCCATTGTGCGGGAAGAGTCGGACGGCAGTGCGGCTGCCGTCCGACTCTTCCCGCTGACGCTCGCGTGGAACTGGCGGGGAGCTCCAAGGAGACGTTGAATGGAAACGTGCTCCAGTCTGTCTGACACTGTGATGATGGACATCTTCTGGACTCACTGTGATGATCCCTTTTTAAGACACGCCTCCACCGCTCTCCTCCTCCTCCAGTGCCCAGCGGCTCCGCATCAGGGCGTCTGCGAGGCAGAAAGCAAAGACTTGGACAAAGGATGGCCGAGAGGAGGAGAAGAGACGCGCCATAGCGAAATGAGATGAGCTGGTAATCGGGCCTCTCCCCCTGTAATAATACCAGACATCATGTGTTTTAAATTTTCAGACGTTAGCGCGCTCTCTCTCTCCCCCTTTTGGTTTTCTCGCTTGTCTTATCTCCTAGGGATGCTCTGATATCTTGAGTGCAGATGGACATGCTTTACATTACACACACCACCAAGAACCTGTTCATTTAAACGGTATTCATTTTGATCGGCATCTGCAGTATTAACGAAATAGTAAATATTCATATTTTTCATCTTTTTGTTTGGTAAAGTCTTAAAAATATTTAGCTTTGGTTTGACTTCTTTGGGCTGCAGATTGTGGCGTGAGGTCTGCTGCGGAAACTCGCCGCCAAAGCTGAGTACTTAAACCGGTGCCCGCCCTGTAACAGAGTCGTTAGCGTTATCAGTAAACCCAGAATATGTATATGACCATTTGTTTTTAAAAGCTGAGGGTCAAGTTGTATATGTTTACGGTTCCTCTTTTTTTAAATTTAAACTAAGCTTTTTCAGCTGTCTTCGTTGGACTGTCGCATCATTATTTATATTTAAATAGTAAAACAATTCAAAGGAGATCGTGGATACAAGTCTGTTTTTAAGTAGCGTTTCTGCCTTTTTCGTATATGGTAACAATGTCGGTGCAGTATTTAAATCGAATTGAACCAAAATCCCATTTCAAAATCCACTCTCATGTGATACTGGTGCAGAGAGGGCGGGGGGGGGGCGGTCAGTTTAGTGGATGTCTTTACTGCTGTGCTCCACAAGCCTCGGTCGTACCTCCACCCCGTCAGCAGCGCTCTCGTTTCTTCGTCTCTCGCCGTATGTAGGAAACTCAGGTGCGCGTTAATGAAATGAACTAAGATTGTATTTTTCCCGGCGGGTTTTCGATTTGCTTCAAAACGGCAGCAAGGGTCCCTATATCTGGCACTTTTGTTAGAAGCAGTGCGCCACAGCGAGATGCAACTGAAATGATGTCCACATCCCTGAGTGAATGAGTGAATGCTGGGTCAGTTTGTTTTTTGCTCGTCTCTGACTTGGTCGTGAACGTCACCCCGTGTGGTTGTTGGCTAACCGGCGGTCCTCTGCTGAAATGGAACATGGAGACGCTGTTTGTGGAGCAGGACCATTGTTCCCAGTAGATGAGATCTCAATAAAGCCATATTCAGTGGTGCACATAAATAGAAAAGCTCTTATAAATAAAAAAGTTTATCTTGTTTGTTACTGTCGGTCAAAGTAATTGAATTCATCAGAGGGGGGAATTCACAACGCTGTTAAGATATTTCAGTTCAGGAGATAAAGCAGCAGAGCAGTCGACCGATGAGGCAACAAACTGCCTGTAAATACTGATTTAATAAAATGATTTGCAAAAAACAACCTAAAGTATTTCATTGTGATGGATGTTTATTACTTTTAATTGGCAGGCAGGGGGATTTCATCCAGAGGAGCTTTAAGTGGTTGAAGGTGGTTCCAATGAATACTCTAAAGTAACTATTGTAAAATAATGCAAATTTAGCGCCGCAATCTAAATTCCATTTAGACTATTGCACAGGTTTGACATCTCAAACTGCCATGCAACGGTCAGGAAATACATTTTGGTAATTTGGCTACACTGACTAAAAACATGCACAGTCAGCAGAGCTCTCTGGTCCGTCAGAGACCCCACTGCTGAATCACACGTGAAAACGGACATCTCTCAAACACATACAGGCTGAAAGTTTACATAAAAATATATTTTATTATTGAAGGTAAACATGACTACATTGTCGATTTAAAAAATAAAAAAAAACCTAAAAAGTGGATATAGCTCAGGTGGCACTTTTCCGGCTAATGCCCGACAGAGGCGAGCGGTTGTTAGCTGCACTGGATGACGGAGTAGTCTGTGGGGGCCAGGGTCTGATCGAGGGGCGGCCATGATGGGGATTCAGACAGGAGGACATTGAGGCGCTTGTACTGTTTCTTGGACTGGCGCCTCCCACGCAGCATCCGAAAGCAGTTCAGGAGACCCCGGTCAACTAGCACCTGGGGGGAGTGAAAACAACTTTAGGGTTTATGAATCACAAAACGATAAAAGAAATAAAATGTAAAAAAATGTTTTAAACTCGCGCACACGTATTTCCCTTTATTTATTTTTTCACAATACTCTGACTTTATGATGTGTCCACTGTTTTGTCGTCCTCTAGGTTTTATGTCTATATATTGTCTTGTCTTAATAAAAAATAGAATCAAAAAATGAGAGATGATCCACTAATGACAATAGTTCTTTTTGTATCACAGACATTGAGAAGGATAATGAATCTCCAAAATAGCAACTGGTCTGCATGAAGGAGAATATTACTGAGTTTCAAAGTTCAGCATCACATACTGCCGCACGCCCCAACCAGCTATTTTTTCTTCTTCCCTCACGTAAATCAACGAGTGTCCAGAGTATCGTTTCGCTCACCTCCGCGACAAAAGACATGAGGAAGTTGAGAGCGGCTAAGGCGACGAGCAGCATTTTAAAGTCCATGTCGAAGAAGTCGTGCAGTCGTAAGATACGGGCGGCGACGGACCCGGGATACAACACCAGCCAGGACGTCACGGCGAAGAGGACGAGCAGCACACAGAGGAAGATCCCTGAAGAGAGGAGGAGGAAGAAAAACAATTCTAAATTCAATGTCCTTAATCTTCACGAACAGCGTGGCCTTTTTTTGGTGCGCGCAGGTCTGTATGGATCGTCCTTTTCCACCCCAAAATACAAAAGTCACCCTCCTCGGGAACTTTTCGGACGACTCACAGTTGTAGAAGAGAGGTTTCTTGTGTGGGTAGCCCTTGGTGACCACCACGGCCATGATGATGAACTGGAAAGCGGACAGTGAGAACACGCTGGTGTTCTCCATGTTGGGCAGATTGGCGGCGCCAAACACCGTCGAGTTGAGGGGAACGTACCTAAAGAGAAGAGAAAAGAAAAGAAATCCACCGGGGAACGGGGGAGTTTTAGAGCACGTCAAAATGTTTCTTTCGGACATTCGAAATCAAAATTTTAAAAAAGCCCTTTTGTGGGGCTTTTTATCTTTTATTTTCATAAACTGACCAGTCCTGCGAGGTGGTGATGAAGAACGCGGCCAGCTGGCCCAGAACAATGAAGCTGGCGTGGATGAGGAGGCTGCCCAGAACCGGCAGGGCCAGCAGGCTGGCCGAGGGCCTGCAGGGGTGCAGCTCCTTGCCGGGGCCTCCCCCCCCCATCACGATGGCCAGCAACGTGGTCAAGACCAAGTCGCAGTACAGGAACTGCAGGTCACCGATGTTCGTCTTCACCTGGACACACACATACACACACTGTAGTGGCGTTCCCTCGGCGTGGTTCCTCGTGAAGCCGCTAAAGAGCTGCAGACACATTGAGTTCCTTTTCCTTACGCGAATAACGTGAGATCCTATCCTTCTTTTCCTTTTGTCTTTATTCGATGTATCAAAAAAATGTAAACTACATATACAAAATAAATAAACTATCTTACGATCATACGATATGATACAGTATGTTACGATATGATACAGTATGTTGGGGTATATTACGGTATGTTATGCTATGTAATGATAAGTTACGGTATGTAACGATATATGACGGTATGTTACGCTATGTAACGATAAGTTACAGTATGTTACGATATGTGGAGGAATGTTACGATACGTCACGGTAGAAAAACGATGTGCTCTCTCTAGGGCCTAATGCAGCTCGTGGCTTTCCGCCTGCTGCTGTCATGACGTCATTACATCGACATCCAGGGAGCGTCTGTCACGAACATAAATTATTCCGTGATTCAGAAAGTAAATTAGAAAACTTTCCTGAAACTCTGATCTAGCGAATAATACACTTGTGGCTCTTACACACACCACTAAGTTCTGTAGGCCATGCGATCAGGGGTGCAAAAACATGGCTTTGGATTCAAATACATCAAGTCGTTATGCTTGCAATGTTGAAGAGAAAATAAACAATATATCTAATAAGTCTCTTTCCATAATCCTGCGTGGTTGATGAATAACGGTAGTTAAATCAACATGGTTTCTAATGAGTAAAGCTTTGCCTGTATACACTGCTGTTATCTCTTTTTTTTCTGCACTAATGTAACACATCTCCAGGGTCTGCTGCCTACGCTACCTGTGGAGCTAACTTTGTGGAGCGCGTTTAAGCATCATCACGACGACAGCCGTCTTTTCCCTCTGGAATGTGCGTCGCGGTTGGCGAACCGGAGCCGCTGTCCAATCAGAGAATCGGCAAGAGCCACTTTGAAAAAGCTGCGACTCACGGTGTAGAGGAGGAGGACGGAGCAGAACTGGATGAAGCTGTACAGAGCCATGTACCTGAAGAGGCTGAAGGAGGTGATCAGAGAACACCGACCCTCTCTGCACACACACACACAATAACTTATTATTATTATTATGTATTCTGCTGCAGAAAACGTACTACAAACATTTCTGGTTGAGGTGCTTCCTCCGGGCCTTCTTGATGCCTCCTCCTCGCTCACCTGATGAGCAGCGGCACACAGCTGATGTTTTCCGTCTTGGACGTGAACGGCGACGCGACCGACGCCTCGGCTTCGGACAGGGAAACCCCGACGTCAGCGGCCCTCAGGGCCCCGCAGTCATTGGCCCCGTCCCCGCACATGCCCACCCGGTAGCTGGAGTAAGGGAAGTCAAGGAAGGTTAAAGTATACACATGACTACGAGGGATTAGACATTAATAATGAACACCAACCAGAAAGCCCTTAAATAACAGATGCAGTTCCTCTCATGGCCACTACATGGACCGAAAACCTATACACCCTTTTTTGTGGCAGTGGATTTGTTTGACTTATCCATCAGCCCCTATTTAAAATGAATGGGGAGGGGGTGGGGGAGGTATTTTCCTTCTGTACCTCCCGCGTGTCGCCCATCCTTCGCCATTTGTGCGGGAACTCACTTCAGTTTCTGCAGCTCCTTCACCAGCTGGGTTTTCTGGTCGGGAGCCATGCGCGCAAACACGGTGGCTCGCAGCAAGACCTGCAGAGGCATTTTGAAATACAGCCCATTAGTCGAGTGAGTCAGTGCACTGTCGTTCAGTCGCTGGGATAACGTGGCATACATTACCTTTGGCAAATACTCAGGGAAGTGATTACAGAGGGCAGCGAAGGACTTGCCATTAATAGCCAAGTGATAGTTAAAACCACCCTGAGAGGAGAGAAAGGAAAAGAAAGAATACGCGTTACCAACAGCAGCCAAACACCACGCACCCGGTTTACAAACGTAGACCATGAATGCTCAGTGCGTGTGCCATCGGGAGAGCTACATCATGTTGAATAAGACAATTTACTAAAGCAACAGCCAGACGGCTCGGCCAATGAGCGAACTAGGAAAAGGACAATGTAACCAATGAGAAGTGATTATCTCCCCTGGGGGGCCGGGACGATACAAAATGAACTATCTGATGAAGCTGAGACACTCTTTTAGGTGGAGCAAGAGACGGTTAACTGCAATTGGACTCATTCTCTGTATCTGAACAGTTATTTGTTATTATCAACTATTGGTAATCCTTTTGATTAAATACTTTTGATTATCACTTTTCGACTCCCGACGTCTTCTTCGGTTCAGCACCCGTTTTTTTTTTTAATACTTAATAATCATGAAAGAATTAAAAATATATGTTTTATTAGGTTAGACTCTCATCACTGTTCTTTCAAGTTCCAGAGCTTTAAAAAAAATATATAACAGAGTAGAACAAGTATTGCTACAATCCAAACTTCCCTGGGTGAAAGTCGCTACAAGAACCTCCTCAGAGACCAGAACCATGACTCCCATCCTCCCAGATGTATCGACACCAGAGGCTTCAAAAACATGAAGCGGGACCAACCCGAGTGTGAACGGGGGTGTGGTCGTCATTGGCCCCTCCTTCATCCAGGCTGAACTTCAGGCTGGGCACGGACTGGGCAGTGTGGGGGGTCACATTGACGAATATCACCGTCTCGTTGAAATCCACCATCCCGCAGCCTTTGGCTACGTTGATTGCTGTTAAGATGTTGTCCCCTTTGGGAATGAGGACAAACAAACAGAAAAGATTTGACATGAGGTGGACAGCATTAAAGTTGACGACTGAAACTTCATGATAAAGAGAGACAAAAGAGGAAGTGCAAAGAGATCTCTCACCGGTGACCATGACGCTGCGGAGGTTTGCCAGTTTCAGGATATTAATAACCTCGGCGCTCTCTGGCTTTACCAGATTCTTCATGATCAGCAAGCCCAGGAACCGCATGTCCTTCTCCACCTCCCCTCTGCGGAAAAAGACAAGCGGACGCATTTCAGCATGACCGGGTTCACAGCACGCTTCAGGTGCAGGAAAATGAGTCCATAAAAATTAAATATAAACACACACACACCGTTCAATGGCCCTCAAGTCAGTGCTCCCGTCTACTGGTTTATAGCCGAGCGCGAGGACTCGCAGGCCTTCACTGGAGAAGCCGCCCAGTACACTGGAGAACTGAGCTGGCACTGTATGAAAGTAATGTACAAGAGTAGAGAGCATAATTAATTTAATTCACACACATATATAAGCCAAAAATGTGGTTTTGTTGCTTCCTTCCATCTTTAAGGGGAAACACCAGGTGAATTGGGACATGCAGTTCCTACATTTGAACACAGGGCGGCACATTCACATTAAAAGGCATATAGGTGATTGCCTGAGAATGAGAACAGGTGCGGACGAAACCGTTTTTGACCTCCTGTGTTGTGCTAGTGGCTTTAAGACTTACATTGGAAAAGTGTTCCGGCCTCTCTCGCTCTCAGAATATATATATATACATATACACACACACACATATAATATATATATATATTGTATATTTTATTTATATTTATTGAATCCATTCTTATTATATTATTAATCACAAGTCGCTGACCAGTTTCTGCTCGGCAGAGGCTTGCCACCATCTCCGGGGATCCTTTGATGAAAGCGAGTGCCGAGTGTCCCCCGCGGGCCACCGTCACCACACTCATCCTCTGCAGGGCCGAGGAGAACGGAAACCTCCGGACAATGGCCACCGGCTCGCTGGTGGACTGACAAGAAATGAGAGAAGGAATATCAGTTTTGGATAACAGGAAACTACAGACAGATATATTGGAACAGTCGGGAGGGGGGGGGGGGGGCAGAGGTAACACAAACTAACTGCAGATGTAGAAACTTTTCTCCATCTATTTTTAAATTTAGGTTTCAGTAAATTAAATTAAGTAATTTCACACATTCACCACAAAAGGTTGCCGAAAATGGTTAAGGGCTTTGCAACAGTTCTACCACAGTTAACGGGATTCGACGTAAACAACAAACGAGTCCTACCGATTGGTCAATATGAGAGAAGGGCCACTCACAGTCCCTCGAGTCGGAGGCTTCAGAACAGCCAAAACTCTGTGGCCTCCGAACTCTGCATCCAGCACCTTCCCATCCCCCTCCGGCTCCTGCAGGGTCTGGACAAATAAATACATGTAAAAATGTAAACAGGGCAATTCAGATTAACATGTTGTCGCGGAAGTTGAAGTGTCATGAGGGGTCACCGGGGTCGTGCAAAGACAAAAATGTCCTTGTAGATGCTTTTTAAAGTTACAATAATTCAGGTAAACTGTCCATTTTGGCATTTACTTACACATTATTTTGAAGTCTAACTGCACATTTTAGAATATCATAGCTGTCGAACGGATACGCGTGTTTAGACATTTAAAGTCAGAGAACTTTGGCTTCTTTCGTTAAAGAACAAAAAGGGTTCCGTAAGTCCGCCGGTATGGTTTTATCGACACCCTCGCAGTGAATAAAACAAAGTCCCCTACCCAACCAGTGGACTCCACCATCTTGAGCTCCAGAGGGTCTCCGAGGGGCTGTCCTTGCAGCAGCGTCACGGTGTGGCAGCAGGCCAGGCCCGAGAGCATGGGCCCCGAGCGCAGGCGTCCGGGGTCCGGGACCAGCTCGGAGAACCCGGCGGATCCCCCCTCCATCACCCCCCACACGTCCAGACCGTCCTCCGTCAGAGTCCCTGTCTGGAGAACACGACGGTGCTCCGATGAAAGGGACGTTTCAACCACGACGAGCTCTCCGCGGACAATGAGTGCAGCCCCCCCCCTCACCTTGTCGAAGCAGAAGACGGAGACCTTTCCGCAGATGTTGATGCGCGGCGGACTGATGCAGAAGATGCCCTGGCTCTTCAGCCGCCGCTGGGCGTAGATGGTGCCCGTGGTGATGGCGGCAGGCAAGGCAGGAGGCACGGCGATGGTCACGACGTCCAGGCTCCGAATCACCAAGCTCAGCCACGTCACCTGGACACACACACATCAAGACACGCGGCAGTGTGTCACTTTCTTTATCGTTGGCATGCCAAATATATCTATATTTATCTAGATATATCTGTTCCTTGCACTTACGTTGGATAGGTAGAGGATTACAATGCTGTATATGGTGCCAAAAAAAGCTGAAGAGAGAAGGACAAATAAAGGAAAGAGCTCATTCATGTTCAATGGTTAAATAATAGGTCAGAAAGACTAGAATACATGAAATGAATTCGCTGTAAATACAGACACAATGAGCTTCTCTACACAGTCCTGAAACTGAATCCTGCAGGTCACCGTTAAAAAGCGCTTACCAACCAAACCCAGGATGAGCAGGAACTTGCCGGAGTCTCGGTAGAAGCGGAAGTCGATTGGCTGAGGATGCATAATGGAGCTCACCAGGCTGCCTTTAGCTGTGAAGAACCCTGAGGGGGGGGGGGGGGGCGGAGCAGAAGTAATGCCGTGAGTAATAACATGAGTAATACTATAAGTAATACTATAAGTTCGACTCACCGGTGCTCGTCACCACGGCGACAGCGCCGCTGCACCCTTTGGCCTGAATGAGCTGGGTGCCACAGAAGAGGGTGTGCCTGCGCTGCTCCGTCTCCGAGCTGTACCGGCCCTCACCGGCCGGCAGGGGCGTCTTCAGCACCGGGACACTTTCACCTGGACTCGGTGGCGAGGAGGAAGAGGAGAAAGAGGAAGACGACAGTTGAATACAATTGCACAGTTTCATTTGCCAAGTCAAAGCAAACAGTGGGTTCAGTTGGGGGCAATAAAGCTCATGTCTCAACCCCTCACATGTGGGCGGCCATCTTGAATAGAACTTGTGACTCTAAATCAGCCGGAGGGTTTATCCCCAGCTTTAAAAAAGAAAAAATAACCGCGTGTCTGTTTTTAGTGGCAACTCGTGGTTTAAACACCCCTCAGCTCAACCCTCCCCCTCCAAGGGTAGGGAGAGGGATCTTTAGGATTTTAGTACAACTAAAAAGGAAAACTCTTGTCAATATTGTTTCTCTACAAGATTAAATAATTTTTTTTTTGTTTTTAACTCAGGAAAGGGATTGGAAGTTATTTATGATTTACATATAACTAAATATTGTTTCTATAGCAGCAACTGTATAAAGTCATTAATAACTCACTGGAAACTAATATAAAATGTTAATAAAATAAATGACATATCTGAGTGAAGTTTATTTAGAATGAAGGAGGAGGAGGTGAATAGTGAGAAGGAGAATTTGCCATAAAATTCTATGACAGGCTGCTTCAAACGAACAATTCCAATGATCAATTTCCACATTAAAACAATCTCCCGTCTGTAGATTGTAATTACTCGCGGGCTTCTAAAGATGGAAGAAAGGTTTTACGATGCTTTTTATTGGAAAGAGACGCAAAACCAAGACAGTCGGTGTCGGTCGTCCTCCTGTAAACATGGCTGAGTGAAAATACTGGGTATTTACCCCCAAATATGTTATTACACATGCGTAAGTGCCGGTTGATCACCTGTCAGCATGCTCTCGTTGACCAGACACTCCCCGGCCAGCAGGGCGGCATCACAGGGCAGCAGCAGACCCTCTGGAGGGATGACGAGGCAGTCGCCGGGGACCAGCTCCTCCGAGCTCACGTACTCCTCCGCTGAAGAACACACAAGTGACACGGTTCATACACGTGTTGACCAGTAGATCTCCAGGACTTTAAACCAAATGTACATGACCAAACATTGTGAAATCTTGGTGTATACATGAACAATTTAGAAAAAGTCATATTTAAACCAACAAGGAGAATTCCAAAGGATACAGTATATAACCTTAAATGACACAAATGAATGAGAGACTATAGGTTGATTAAAAGAATAAACATGCATGTCTTTTCAGTTAAGGTGCGTTCACTTTTTCACAAATGTGCGCTCTTTTTTTCTCTGAAAAGCATATTCATCATTTAAAACTCAGAGTAAAATGCACATATGAATATAACACATTTCAATAAACAAACCATGTTCAATACGGACATCACATATTAAACCATTGCAAGCCGGGACTGGGACACTCTTAACACAGTTAAGAGCGTCAACTTCAATGTCATTTAGTACATTTGACCAATATATGTATATTTCTGCCATGAAACGGCGCCTACACATTCCTCTGCCGGACTCATGTTAACGCAAAAGAGAAATTCACATTAAACGAAGGGCACATTCGTAAGAGCTCACCTCCCGAGATCCTCCGTACCGTGACGTTTGTGACAAACTGGGCCATGTTGCGAAGAGTGACGCTTTGCTGCGGAGCGAAGGGGTTGCATCGTGTTATTTTTTTATCCATGCGCTGAGCTGAACCCACAACAGAGTATGGTCAGATGAAGCATCCCCCCCCCCCCCAAACACACACATACCTTGCGGATCTCATAAAGCGAGAGGCCGATGGAGAAAACGGAGATAATAAAAATGCACACGGCGTAAAAATAATAGTCATCGGCCATCCACAGGGCGATGCTGAACACTTGGAACACATAGAACGGGTTGAGGACCTAAAAAAGGTGGAGAGCGAAAGAGAGATCAAAATAAATCACTTGAAAATTTCAGAAATTAAACTAATTAATCGGAGCCAGGCTCTATATAGAAACGGACAGATTTTCCATCTCACCTCCTCAAACAGCAGCTTTGCGTAAGGCTTCACAGGCACGTCAATAAGGTTGGGCCCATACATGCGTCTCCTGAAAGAAGTCATGTCCCGTGAATAGCTCAGCAGTGCACTCAGATTTATTCCCCCCATTCACGCATCTGTTCCTTTACCTCAAGCTCTGCTCCAGGGGACTCAGGCCCTTTTGGAAACCATACAGGTCGTTGCAGGTCCAGTTTTCATTGAGGACACTACGGACGAAAAAAAGACGGAAGAATTCAACGCAATTACAATATTTATTTTCATTTATTCATTTGAACAGGGCCCGTACACATCAATCAACCCAGGGGTAAACGTGTCAGTCTTAGCTAAGGCTACATTTCAACCGTAGTCCCTGTGGCCAGATTATACAAGCCATCACTCAGGGAGAAAGAGGTTATCACGAAAACATCATAAAAGCAATAAACATACAGGTTATGAGCAAATATAGGTCTCGTCATAAAATAACATCATATAGAGCAATGAACACTCAAATTACACCGTCTAGCGATGTGTACAGACCCCCCCCCCCCCCTTTTCAGTACCTGACACGACAGAAAGCTCCTTTCCTGGCCAGCCAGATGTAGCGCAGTCCCTCAAACAGGTAGTAGCGCAGCAGATTTTTCTGGAACACAACAACAACATCAACAGGCCCTTTCAGCATTGGAAGAAAAGATCCCTCGACGCATTGTTCTGCCAGAACGTTCACTTCTTCCTCACCTCCGCCGTGTGCAGCTGAACCGTATCCCTGCATTCATTGTCCTCCAGCTCGCCGATTAACTCCAAACTGAGAAAAAAACAGAAGGGACAAATCCAGTGAGTAGAGGCGGCACACCGTTTCCCATGGATACGCGATGCTGACGGAGGAAAAGGGATTTGAAGCCGACCTGCCGTCCTCCACCTCCTCCGTGAAAACCTCCACCACATGATGCTGGGCAAAGCTGTCCTGACGGAACAAATGACACGGATACACTGGTGACCGTTGGAAACTAGGCACGACCAAGACCCTTATTCTAATGAGACAGAGCCAAACAGATACAAAGCAAAAGTATGGAATCAAATATACTTATTATAGCATATTAATGAGACAGTCTGCCCAGTGAATCCAACAGATGACTTTTACCTGTTAAAAAACTGATGAAGCAAGAAATAGGTATTTACTACAACTTGACTAGTGGCAATTATAAGCTCTATTTTAAAATATATATATACCCTGTAACGCTGCTCTAGTTTAGGAAACCTCTCCGACCTCTATCCCTCTCTCACTCTAGTCTCCCCCTTGTCTGATGTATTTCTCTGTTTATATGTACACTCTCCCAAAATGTTCAATGTTACTTAATTTGAAAAACTGGATGGTATATATATATTGAATACTACACATGTGCTGATGTAAACTTTGTAAATTAAGCTACTGTCCAAAAACAAAAATTATTTTAAAAAATAATAAATAAATAAATATATATATAGGCTTTTATTTTCATGCCGATGTCTGCAGGATTTATTCAGAAAAAGACCAACAGCTTTTTGGACATCAGCCTTTCACGACTAACATTTCAGCACAGGTTCTGTTAAAGAAGAAGAAGAAGAAAAGACACAGAAAAATGGACCATTCATTTCCTCACTCTTATTAGCAGAATATCCGCCAATGCCAGAGGGCAAGAGCAGCAGCGGGCGAGGACGGCGAAGCGCGGGCGCCAGTGAAACACAACCAGGAGGAGGCCCAAGGACAGCGCGGCGGCCAGACGACACAACCACACCCGCCAGCGCACCCACTTATAGCCCTGGACGTCCTGGTGGGGCAAACACAGTCGACACAGGGCAGTCGGATTCTAATTCCCATCGTGCCGGTGAGCTCATCAGCTCACACATGCACTGTTTTCCACCGTTGGGTCGGTTTAGCATAAAAATAAAAAAAAGACAGTGGACGTTTCTCACCATGTACGAGTCAGGACTGAGGAGGCGGTCTGTCGGACTGGGTGAGGGGAGTCCGCTCTGCGACCCGGCCGCACTACCTAGAGGACGGGGACAATGTTCCATATGAACCGAGCAGGACAACGCACATCCTCAATGTCAATGCAAACACAGCACACACTGCAACGCTCTCGTCGAGTCCATGTTGCACACTTTTTTCCATGTGGCTTGATTTAAATTCCACCTTTTTGTTTTGTATGACCTCAGTGTCATGGATGGTATTTTTAGTGTTATTTTCATGAGATTTTAGTGTACAGTTTTTGTGAAAATTAAAAGGCTAAGTTAGCTAAAAAGAAATGATGATATTCATAATTTTCTAATATTTGAACATCTTTTAAAGCAGATAATTAAACGTGTACCTCAAAATGACCCTAGATTGTTATTCAGAAGGACCTCTGCTATATTCATGGTTATTTTATTGAGATTTTAGTGGACAGTTTGTACAATTCATTATTAAAAGGCAAAGTTAGCTCAAAAGAAATTCTGATATTCATAATTTCCTAATATTTGAACATTTTAAAGCAGATACTTGACAGTGTATATGAAATGACACTAGATTGTTCTTCAGGAGGATCTCAGCTATGTCCACGGTTATTTTCATGGGATTTTACAGAGTTTATGATATTAACAATTTTGAAATATTCGAACTTTTTTTTGAAGGCAGATCCATAAAAGGTTATAACATTTACGGATCTTTATCTACTTTAATAACAGTTAGAACATATATAATTTTGTGAAATTATGAATATAATCATTGAACTCATTACTGTACTATTAAAAATAGTCCGGTAATGTTGTAACAACATGAGTTATTCAAATTGTATCTCATATAATGACCAAATGAATGATGTTTTTGACTTATCTCAAATTGGACACATCATTGCTTAAATAAGGGTTTACCTCCGCGCCTGAGGGCCGTACCTCGGTACCGTAACACCAGGAATAGAGGCGCACTACATTTCCAGCGGCGGCTCACTTGACCGTAGATCCGCGGACGCCGTTATCGTAGTTACAAACATTAACTTTTTAATGGCTACAGAAGGAGAGTAAACTGCCCCATAAAGTATTACACGTTTGCTGCAATCTCACAATAAAGACACGTATTAACAGCATACAATAACCGAGAAAGAATCCCACAAAGTCGAGTGAAGTCGTTGTTTGTTCAGCTTTAAAAAGCGAACCTTATTCGCACTTTCGTTTCCGCAGAAAAGCAAATTTTTTAATTCTAATTAAAGACATTTCAGAGAGAACAAAAGCGCTTACCGTCAACTTAAGGCCGTCACTAAACACTTTATATCCGTCCCCAGCATAGAGGGTTAGTTAGTGGGAGCCTCTCTCTTCTCTCCGCATTCCGGTAACACCTGAGTGATTCCACCTGGCTGCTGATGCGGCTGCTCCTTTTTTTCTACACCTGTACACGTGTCTCGCGCAGAAGACACCTGACTTCGCACCTCATCAGTTTACATCCGAACCCCCCACTCCCCCCTACCCCGAGGCCATTTCTGTGGAGGAGTTTAACTTAAGACGCATATGTCAATAAAAGGAGACGTCATGACTTTTTTTCCACACTGGCAACGGTTGACTACACAAAGAACTAAAAGATTAATGACTCTGCTATAAGTAGGAGTTAAGTACATAGGCCTATCAGTGGACTGTTTATACGACACAAACCAGAAAAGGCAGACAAACTGGTCAATTAGGGTGACTGTGTGCCAGTTGTTAGCAGGTCTGTCCTTCAATCAGAGGGTTGGCGGTTCAATCCCCGCCCTAGTCGATGTGCCCTTGAGCAACAAACTTAAGCTCTCTGTAGCTATGTGAATGTAACATGATTGTAAGTCGTTTTGGAAAAAATCATTTGTTAAATTTTATGTAATAAATTCATGTCATTTTTTAAGAAGTAGCAGCTAGTGGTGAGGTTGCAGATTGCAGCCGACTGAATACCCACTCTGCCGACCCGTGTCGGAGGGCTGTAGGGTGGCCTTCTGGCAACTTAATAAAAAAGGCACTGGGCTCTCGGGATAGAGCCATGGGTTGGGTTGGTTCCTTCTGGGCTACGTAGACTGGGCGGAGCAACATATACACCGCCCCAATACGTAGACAGAAATGTCTCACTCTGAGCGAACACAAAAACACGCCGATTCTTAGTTTTCAGGCGATTATACGCGAATGAAAAGATGTTTATGAATATTATATCCCATTTCAGTCAGTAGACTATACCCTCAAATCCAACAGACTACTCCTTTAAGTCGTGTCTGATTTCACCTCCGCAAGAGCCATACAGCTTATTAACTAAAAACTGGTGTTAAAAGAATGTTCAGTTGGATGCAATCTGCAGAAAGATACCAGAACAGATGTTCATATCATGTGTGTCCTACTTGTAGATCTTGTGTTGACACACACACACACACGCGTTTTTGTCACAGTAGACAACACATGACCCTGGTATCGCATCGTGTTAAAGCTAATCAAGGCGTCTGTAACAAAATGTGAGATATTTCGACTGATCACATGCTTGCTTTGCTGCAACTAGGCCGATCTCGACCAGGAGGGCCATTTGTCATAGTTTGCGGCGCTAGACTGTTTACAAGATCTCACTGTTGTTTACACAAGGTCCAAAAAGTGGTATTTGCGTTCCAGCCGGTTTCAAGTGACTTCCAATTCGTGGAAGAACCTCAGCTCAAGGCCTTGTCAGCACATACAGGAATAAATAACTCAATGTTAAAAAAAGAGGAACAAATCCCTACTAATAGGACTTTATGAATCCTGCTGTGGCCAATGAGCTGTGGCTTACCCAAAGAAAGTCGGATCTTTCAGTTTCATCTTTACATAGCACAAAACCTCTGTCAAAAAAGGGGAAGAGACTCTGCACACATGGCTAGACAAGACACAAGACAGTCATCTGAGCTGATTATGCCAACAGCCTGCTCTCTCTACAGTTTGGCGGGGCCAGCCTGACCCCGTGACCCCTACGGTACCTGGCTTCGTCACTACAACCATTTCATAATCGGCGGCCTCCATAGACACGATCCTGAAGCTGAAGGCGGATTCCTCGCTCAAGCTCCAATTGAGACACGTCATAGTTACTGTAGTGTTTGTATTAGTAAGTGCGCGAGGCGGTAGTGAGGTATGCGGCGCATGTGCGAGATCCGAGGGCCTTTCGATTGTCTCTAAACGGCTCTCAACATGTCGCCGGTTGAGCAAACTATGCAAGCAGAGGGAGAGCGACTCCATCCTCTGCTCAGGTACACGTTGTGTCACTACATCCTTCCACAGACAACAGCTGTTTGATGCAACACAAGTGATTCATTATGAGAATATACAGATCATTTAAAATGTGATTCTTCCCTGCTGCTGTGAGGACCATCGCATATGAAAAGGTGCTTCCCGCCTCCATTGTGATGGGGAGGAAGCAGAGACTTGACAGCTCGCTGGCAGCTGTGCAATGAACAAAACACACTTCTGCGTCGCTCTGCGCCCCCTAGAGGTCAGAAGGAGATTACATGTTTGTTTTTATCTTTTATTTGTGTGTAATTTAGGTGAAATTACCCTTTAAACTCCACCAGAGCACGTTTGCATGTGAAGCACATATCTGAGATCAATAATCACATGACAGGACAGTGCATTGGTTGCTTAGATCAACACTTAGTTCTCCTTATTGATTGGCTAATGGTTATTGTTTTAAACTTAACTAGATTCAACACCAGTTTGCTAGAAGCTACAGTGTTGGTTAGTCTACATGGCTGCTGTTTATTAGTTCGTTATTGCACCTTGAACCTTACAGCTAATCGACATTTGCACAGCCAAAAAAAAGAAAACAGCAGCACTGTGTTTGTTGTTTTTAAGCAAACCGTGTTCGCTTCGACCATAAAGCACACTTACCGTGCTTCTCCATCCTCCGGTCACGATGACTGCCTCCACATCACCCTCGGGAACAAACTGACAGCATAATGTGTCTTCTGGCTGGACGCACGCGCTTCCCCAATCGACCCCAACACAGCTAACTTACTAAATACCCTTCTACGGCGAGTCGCGGGGTCCAAAATAGTCGCATGCGTTCCAAAGTGCAGAAACGCCGGTAGGCTGGTGCCAGCCTGCTGCTTGCCTGTGTTTTCTGTGTGTGTGCGTGTGTGTGTTTGTGTGTGCGTGTGCGTGTTTGTGTGCGTGTGTGTGTGCGTGTTGCTTACTGCAGAACCGCAGTGCTTACACATTTCTGAGCTCCTCCTACAGCAAATCGGTTTTATTTACATGTAAAACAAATTGTATAATTTTATTTTGTCCCGATAAAGAATAACAAATCCAGACAGAAGTTTGATTGCAGTAGTTTTCATTTGGATGTTTTTGCTATATCCTACAAATTCCCAATAGGACTGTGTAAAGCCACAGAAACACACTCTGTATATACGAAACCTAGGCATCCTTTGAAAATTGCTCATAATAATAAACCTATGCCATTAACTCATGTATTAAAGCTTTGAAGCTTTCTTATGTCATTTATTAAAGGACAACTGTTGGGTTGCCAAACAGTATTAGAATTCCTTCGGCAGGTGTTTGTACTGCCTCTGCAGTGCATTTGCTTTATATTTAATAATGTATTTAACATATGTTGTATTAACCTTATTATCGTAGAATCCCTATTTATATATATTTATGCAGCTCGTCAGTAATTTCTCCAGAGACCAACAAATAAATATAGTGACCACATTGCAATGAAACTTTGTCCCAAAAAATTTCCCATTAGTTGCATACTTTCTCCAAACGTCTCCTCACGCTCCGCTGCCACAAGGACAGAAACAGGAGAATATTCCTGCCGACGGCTTTGAGGCTCTACAACAGATCACCTCTTGCCACATCATAGTGCAATAACTACAATAATAACTTAATATTTACACTATGTTGATCTGCACTTCACACATTTCATTTATTTACACCACACACATACACACACTTTGCACTGTCTATATTTAATATTTAATTTAATTTGTCATTAGTATTGTGTATGCATATATGTTGTATATATACATATATATTTTATTTTATATTTTACTTTGTATACTTCTATATCTTTCATCCCTGTTTTTTACATTTTAGATTTTATTCTTGTGTGTTTAGTTTATTGGTGCTGCTACTGTTACGACAAATTTCCCCTTGGGGATTAATAAAGTATATATCTATCTATCTATCTATCTATCAATATTGTTTATTGCAATAAAAGTCAACAAAAGAGTAGTTGGTTTTTTTCTGAACTTAAAAACATGTAGTTTCCATCATGAGCCTAGCACATCTTTAATAAACACATAGTTGAATATTTACAGTTCCATTAGCATCTCCCAACTTGTTGCACCACACCAAATATATTTGTTTGAACAGTTCTTTCCAGCAGCCTCTAACTCATCAAATCCTGTTTGGCACACGTCTATTCACATTCCTCCAAATGTAATATAAATGATGAAAAGGTGCTGAGTGTTCCTTGATTTGCTCTTCTCTTCCCTTTAAGAGTAATTTTGTTCTAGGTTGTATTAGTGGATCTGAATTTTCACACGTTCATGAAGCCCCTGCTTTCTTCTCCTTGTAGGTGGCCATCATCTTCTTTATCTCTGCGATGGCCTTCCCCGGGTTGAGTCCCTGTAGGAGCAGAGTGCCAAACAGACCGCGTGAGAAAGCAAAGCTCAATTAAATCCGCGAGTGAGCGTGTGCGAGAGCGTTTTTTGCGGTACCTTTGGACACGTCTTGGTGCAGTTCATGATCGTGTGGCAGCGGTAGAGAGAGAAGGGGTCCTGAAGCTTAGACAGACGTTCCTCTGTGAATTCATCGCGGGAGTCGATCATCCACCGGTAGGCCTGAGGGATAACAATAACAGCACAGTTGGCGTCCATCGTTTGCTCCATCATGAAATCACATTATTCGCCTCTCTCTGGTTTGAAATGAGCATTGCAGGTACACAAAGGCCCCCTAGTGTGGCCCTAAACCTAAACTCCTTCAAATTTCTGAACTCTTGGGACGTGTATCTTAATAACTAAATATGAAACAAAAACTCACCTGCATGAGGACAGCAGGTCCCAAGTATTTGTCTTCGTTCCACCAGTAGCTGGGACAGCTGGTGCTGCAGCAAGCGCACAGGATGCACTCGTACAGGCCGTCCTGATGGGTTAAGAAGACTGTGAATCCAAGGGAAAATACATCACTGTGCGATCATTACAAATTATGATTTCTGCTCAATATTTCCCGCTAGCAATACATCGTCAATCGGTCAATTCTGTAGCTGGCCGGCTGAAACCTCTGCAATGAAATGACACCAGTGACTGCGATACAAAGACCTCCAATACGGGAGTAAAGATGTTTTGGCTGTGTGACTCGTGCGGAGCTCGGTCGATCCGACGGCGAGACTGTTAATTACCAGTTTTTGCCGGTCTTCCACCGACTGGAAATACTGCTCCTTCCCTTCTTGAGTGTCGTCCTTCTTTTTCAGGTAGGGCTCGATGGATTTGTACTGGGCATAGAAGTTGCTCATATCCTGGTGGAAATCAAATGAAGAGAGAGAGAGAGAGAGAGGAGGAGTCATTACTCAAAACAACCAATAAATGCACCATCATGTGACTCATGTGAGGAGAAACAGCACACACTGTGCAGCACTTACAGGCACCAGATCTTTGACCACATACATGTGTGGGAGCGGGTAGATTTTTGAGGGCTTGCTTGTGTTGGAGTCAATTTTGTTCAGGCATGCCAGCGTGTTGCCTCCATTTATGTTCATGGCACACGAGCCGCAGATCCCTGAAGAAACAAGCAACGGGTCACTGACATATCCGCCACAAAAGGTCTAGAAACGGTGGGCGAGCTGAATCTGTTTCTTACCTTCACGGCAGGAGCGTCTGAATGTGAGCGTGGGGTCGATCTCATTCTTGATCTTAATGAGGGCGTCCAGAATCATTGGGCCGCAACTATAACAGGAAGGTGTCAACACGTTAGAGGAAAGCACAGCCAGACAATATTCTGTTCACGGGACCCGGTTTACGACTTACGTGTTGAGATCAATTTCATATGTCTGCATTCGCGGTTTGTCTCCAGCGGTGTCTGGGTCCCATCGGTAAATCTGAAACTTCTTGATACGGGCTTTGGGTGCCGGGGCAGCGGCCGTCTGAGCATGCCGTACCATCTGTATCATAGATAATAAAAACAAATAAGAATGTTTTAATCCTATGGTGTGTTCTTCTTTTATCCACCAAAGCATTTTTCTTTTAGGTGAGAGATAAAGAGATGTAAAAGAGGTATGTACAAAGTAACACCCCATAATGTGACTTAACAGCCGTTCCTATGAACTCTGGGCCAAAATGGGAAGCACTTGGTTATTTGAACCTACGACACCAGAACATACTACTTGCTTTAATACAGTATTTTGTGCAAAATACAGCAACAAACTGCTTTGCAGTAGAATTGAGCCAAACTAATGCAAACTAAAAAAAGAAAAAAAATTGTACCATAAGATCACAACCACAAATAAATGTAAAAAAATATATATCTAATTCTAAGATAAGATTAAACTACATTTCGAAGCTTAAATTAGATTCATATTATTATTAAATATATTATGATCATCATATTGCCAGTTTATAGTCTAATAATATGTTCTCTTCTTTTTGTTTCCATAAGAAGGTATGGAGACGCCCCCTAGTGGCAGCTCGGGTGAACTACATGAACGCGTTACATCACTTAGCAGTCTTTATAGTTACCTAACTGACTTTCAGAACCATGAAAGATGGACTTCAGCACAATAACTTAAATTGTTCCACATGGTCGTGAGAATTAAACAGATATCTGTTTGTCCTGACTGCAAAACATTGTATTTGATTTAGCCTTAAGGCTAAATGTTTTGCAGTCAGGACAAACAGATATCTGTTTAATTCTCACGACCATGTGGAACAATTTAAGTGCACGGGTTGTAAAACAAGCTGATTTCATGGACAATGGATACATTGAACTTAGCATGTATCATAAAGTCTCTATCAATAATGATTGTGGACTGTGTTGCTAAATTCAGAATGGCCTATAGCACGCAAACGCAACAGTCAAGAGATTAACACGAAGACGTGTTTACTAAAAGTATCCCGTGAGGCGTTTCTCTGTTTTACCCCGAGCTACACTCGTCGTACTCACCACCATCATGCCGGAGTTCCTCACGGCCAAAACATGTCGATACAAGGCACCGCCGACCGCCGACATATTTCAAAGTTAGACCAAGACTAGACTAGGGCTCACTTTGTTTGTCTTCTCTTGCCGCAACTAACAAAACCACTCAAAGTCCTGCCCTGTGCGTGCATTGGAGTGACGTCACGCACGTCGGAGTACAGAGCGAGTGTTGCCTTCACGAGCTCCGCACGCAGCTCTTTCATCCGGATACTCCAAATCACGAACGTGCACGCAGATTGTGTTGTTGTCGTTGTGTGTGCTGCAGGTGGAGACTACGATGAAGCTCCAGCATGATTATGAGAATGGTAAAGTTGTTGTATAAAAGAAAGATACGTTTCACTTAATTGGGTCCTAAATGTACAGTTCGTATGGGAGTATCATATATATCCGACAGCACCTGAAGGCACCATACGTAAGAGCCTCTTTCGCAACCCTCATTGCTGTAGACGAGGGTTAGTTATATACCCATAATAATAATAAAAAAGAAAACCAACATGCATTGCTATGGAGGTACACTTAATTTAAAGAGATTCGTGATCAAAATGTTTTTAAAACCTTAATTTGACCATATTTCACAATTGTTCTCCTTTGAGCTGAGTGAACATAATTATTTCTGAATATATTTTTCTGAATGTTGTACTGTGCAATTGAGGTATTCTATTTCTCAATATGTAATTTCTAGGCCCATCTTAATGAAGTGCTTTAGATCTTGTGTCAAACTCAGACATTGTTACTCAACATGTCCTTGACCCATCCATTTGTATGTTATATATGTTATGTATGCAATATGCCGTCACTGCATGGTTTTCTGCAGCAATAGAACAGTTTCTGTGCAAATTAATCACTTTATTTCTATCTTAAATAAAATCAACAGTCACTTTTGATACGTGCTGCTTTTAAAATGGTCCATAAAAGAGATAGAGCCACTCTGTGTGATTACGCTATGTCCATTTTATGTATGTAGTACAGTGTAATATACTGACTGCTGGCCTGTTTACATTCAATATGCATTATCTACTTGAGGCAGAGATGCACAATGAGCTATATGAACCTGAAGGTCGAGGGGAAAACTAATGTACTCATGCAGATTTATATTCATTCAATGATCAATATGTTCAATGAAATGTAACACTCACAACTGGCTCTCCAGATTTAAAATAACCTATACCCCTCATCATATTAGTGTAAACAAGATCAATCACACAAACAAATGCGTAATCTTGTGCAACAATCTTTACCTTGATTGAGCATAACTTAATCCTCCCTTCTTCCATTTCACTTTATAGAAGATGTTGCAGGACTGTTCATATTCATCAGCTGTGGCCGGATGTTTCGTTCACCTGTTGGTGCCACTCTGATCTTAAAAATATGAAAAGAAACTCCAGAGCAAACAACCAGATTAAGGCTGAGGTAAGGGGCACACAAGATTACATTTTAAAAAGCTTGCAGTTTGAACATCCATCAGGCCTGTGTGAATTCAGAGGATGATCATAGTATCTGTCACTGCCAGAAGAAAGCTAAACACTATAAGTTAAAGAAAGCTAAATAAAGAGTTATGGTGATGGAGTATTTAATATTAAGAATATATTCAGCATCAAGTAAGGACAATATAAAGCCAGTTGTCTGAGTTTTATAAAGAAGCTATAGCTTTATTCTTCTCTTGAAGTCTTAAAGGAACTCCCACTCCAGTAGGTGGCGGTAGTGGACCATTGACGGTAGTTGGCAGCTACCATTAAACAAAACGAAGAAGAAGGATAAGCATGGGCTCAGTTCGACCGCCACAGGAGCGGAGACTTTGAGACAAAGTGCAGCCCGTGCAGCCTGTTGCTTGAAAGCTATACCGAAGCAGCATGTCGTGGCTCTTCGGCTGGGGAAGGGGCTCCGGTGCTCCGCCGGTGGAGGAGCAGGCCGGTGCCGAAGGGACCGGGGGTGCACCGGGAGGCGGCGGCTCGGGGGGAGTCAAACCCGGGGACAAGTGGAGTAACTTTGATCCGACGGGGCTGGAGAGAGCTGCAAAAGCTGCAAAGGACCTCGACAAATCACGTGCGTACAATTGTATTGCATTTTTATACAAATGCTTTCTTTCATTATATATCTGTTATTCCGGTTTTTTTTTCTTCTGTTGTACCACACTTTCTTACGTTGTGTCATGTTCTTTTCGGAGGAGAGTCCCTCGCGCCGATGTCTACGCAAAACATGTATAACTGAACGTTTTAAACAAGCACATTTGCAGTTTTTAAAATATCTGTTGTGTGACTGTGAAACTGTAACATTTTCTTTCATTCGGCATTCATACAAATTTAGCAGCACTAAATATATATTTTGATATATTCGACATTTAAAAAGGTGCAATACTCCTATGTAATGTGCCGTGTATCGACTGAGTCAGAAAAGGCAAGAAAAAAGCAACAACATGCACCAAATTGCAAGAAATCGGGCTGTTAAATACTTAAGTTGCACACGGTTGTGCGCGTGCAAAGCGGTTTGACCTCCACGCAGTTTCCCCAAAGTTACGGAGGTTTGGTGGGCGTGGTCAGTGAGCACAGATGGAACAAACGGCGTTTCTCAATATGCGTACTTGTGCGTACTTTCCTCTACTTGTGACTCGTGAAACGTCATCAGTCGCAGCCCGAGTACATGTTCCAATTCAAAGTTCGCTTCTCGCAAAGCACGGTCAAAACACCCGGATGTGACTTGATCCTCCCACTTTCCGGAGGATGCATCAGAGGAGATTTGTGCGTACTCTGGCCAGCATATATCCCAGAATGCATTTCACCAGCAACCGGAAACAGTAGCGGAGGAGAAAATAAACTACTGACAGTTGACTTTTTATAAATACTACTGTTGTTGAGTCACGGAATGTAATTTTAGGATGTTTTGTTTATTTGACTGTAAAACATAATTTACAGTGAATAATTAGAGTAAACCCAGGAGCAAGAACAGCTGATGTGGTGACGTCATCAAGTCAGCTGCTGTTCCAATCGCAGAAAGACCGTCCTCCGGAGTCCAGACTCCAAAAGAACACAAGTCTGTACTTGTGTACTTTGAATTGAGAAACGCCGAAAGTGTCCCCCTCGCGCAAGCGCAGCCCCGTCACCTGTCCCATACGTCACACGCCCCTCGGGTCACAATGTACACACATGCTCACTGCTGTTCACTGTGTGGGGGTGTGTCTATTAGTTTTTTTTAAACCAGTCAGTCAAGCAAAGTTTCAAGCATGTTACACCCAAAAAGTGTAACTATATTGTGTCTTGTGTCGGTGATTCACGATTTTAAATAGTTGAATGATGGAGTGTCAATCAGGGGGTTGGGGGTTCAATCCCCGCCCTAGTCAATGTGTCCTTGAGCAAGACACTGAACCTTGAGTTGCTCCCTGTAGCTGCATCTACGGCATATGAATGTGACATGATTGTAAGTCGCTTTGGATAAAAGCGTCAGCTAAATGAAATGTAATCAATTAATATTTCATTTTTTTAAGTAGCAGCTAGTGCCATCTAGTGGTGAGGTTACAGATTGCAGCCGACTGAATACCCATTCTGCCGACCCTGTCGGAGGGCTGTACGGTGACCTTCTGGCAATGTAAGAAAAGGCCCTGGGCTCATGTGTTGGGTTTGTCCGTTCTGGGCTACCGTAGAATGTGGCGGAGCAACCGTGAAGAGGACCCCAACCCAATACGTAGACAAAAATGGCTCATTCTGAGCCAAACAAAAAAAACTTTGGATAAAAGCGTCAGCTAAAGGTAATGTAATGTAAAGCAGCACCGCTCAGTGTTTTATGTATTTCTATTTTTCAAAAATTCAACAGGATATGCCAAAGAAGCGTTGGGCCTGGCTCGTATGCAGGAGCAGACCGTTCAGCTGGAGCATGAGAGTAAAGTGAAAGTAGGTGATGCCTTCAAAAGACCCTCTTGGTGTGATTGCGTGGTCGGCACGGCGACCACTGCTGAGTCCGCGGCGCCACGGCAAGCGTGACACAAACCAGTCTCTCCCAACAGGAATATGAGGCGGCCGTGGAGCAGCTGAAGGGCGAGCAGCTCCACATTCAGGGCGAAGAGAGACGCAAAACGCTGGCAGAGGAGACAAAGCAAAACCAGGCGGTATGGAATCAACACTTTATACACACACACACACATAAAATGCTCTTCTGATTTTAAAACACATGTTCCACCAACAATAGTTTACCTGTTAAGGTCGTTCCTTTTTTTCTCATCTCCTCCAGAGGGCACAATTTCAAGACAAACTTGCCAGACAGAGATATGATGATCAGCTCAGGCAACAGGTACGACTTTTAAAAATAGTTTTTATTGAAATTAAAACCTGAATGCAGCATCTATCACACGTTTTTTTGTTTGTATCTACAGCAATTTATCAATGAGGAGAACCTTCGCAAACAAGAAGACTCTGTTGTGAAGCAAGAGTCCATGAGAAAGGGTAAAATATAAATAAATTAAACGCTTGCTTTCATTTACGCGTTATTTATTCATAATGCCATGTAAAAACTCCTTTTTATTACCCGAATTACAAATGCAATAAGTGGGATTTGTACAGCTCCAGAGCAAAGAATGACCATAATATGTCTGCAGGTGTCAATAAGGTTGTCGATCAGTACTGATGACTCCGCTCACTAAAGACTCCCGGCTGCAAGTGTTGCAAGACAGCTACACAACCCAGTTTTAAGATGCTGAGAATTAACATTACTCTATTTATTGTGATCATGAATGTGATCTTTAATAGACATTCGTTTTGAGTCAAAGAGTTTTAAAAAAAAGAAAAAATTAGATCTGACTGAAGAACCAACAGAGGATTATCACTCAGCTCTGCAGAGTTTTATGCTCATTGTTTTTGTTTTTTTACAGCCCTCGCCGTTTCTGTTTTGGTTAACTCACACTGCCCATTACCAGAAGGCAGCTCCAGTAAACTGCCCAGGACTGCACAGCTCAGACAGATTACATCAGAGGCTAGCTTGTGCTGATAGGTGACATTTATCTGCTTAAGAGGCCGAAATATTAGAGTATAGAGTCTGCAGGATATGTACAAAGGCAACTGCCTGCCAACACATTCTTCAAATAACATAATTAAATGATACGTCTGTGTCGTTGTTCACAGCTCGTTCCGCTGCGTCCGTGTGGCCAGAAATAAAAAGGAAACCAGAAATAAAGCCGGAGCAGACGTCAATAGAACAGAATAAGAGACGATAAACTATGAAACGGCGGCTCATATAAAACAGTCGATTTGTTTGCAATTTTATTTGAAAGATTTATGTCCCAAGTTAGAAAATGCCATCTATCTTATCTTAAAACTGTGACTACTTTTAAGTCAGATATAGGCCACCATAAGACTGATGGATATCCTATATTAACAGCCCGCTGCGTGCAAAGGGTTTCCATGTTAGCTGTGCCCCGGCGGTAACCGTGCAGCCGGATGGTTGGGTAACTGTTCGCAGGAGTCGTAAGTCTACACAGAAGCCCGCTGTGCACCAACCACTTCACGTTTCGAACCAGTTTTCCCTGCTCAGCGACACACCCGCTGAGGAACACACCCTGGTTATCGGGAGCTCTATAGTCAGGAACGTGAAAATAGCGAAGCCGCGGACCACCGTCGTGTGCCTCCCGGGGACCAGAGCGGGCGACGTGGAGTCTTGTTTGAAGCTGCTGGCTAAGGATAAGCGGAGATACAGTCAGATTGTAATACACGCCGGTGGTAATGATGCCCGAGCCCGCCGCTCGGAACTCACTAAAATTAATGTGGAATCGGTGTGCTTATGCCAAGACGTTGTCGGACACCGTAATTTTCTCTGGTCCTCTCCCAAATTTGCAGACAGACCAATTGGATAGCCGGATGTCGCCTTTCAACCGCTGGCTGTCGAGGTGGTGCCCAGCGAATAATGTGGGCTACGAGACAACTGGAAGACTTTCTGGGAAAACCTGATCTGATGAGGAGGCGGCATTCATCCCACGTTGGACGGAGCGCGTCTCATTTCTGCGAATATGACCAAGTTGATCACGGACTTAATCTATGACAACCCAGGGTTCAGATCAGGAACCGGGAGCAGAGTTGTAGTTTAACACCCTTCTCTGCTCTTCCATTCGAGCAGTTACCCACCCTTGACTTTAGAGTAGAGACTGTGTCTGTCCCACGGCCACTTCAATTAAATAAATCAAAAGTAAGCAGAAGAGGAGTCGTACACAATAACCTTATACAAGTTAACACAATTATTTCAGCAGTGCAACAAAATAGGTCTATTAAATGTGGTCTCCTAAATATTAGATCTCTGTCATCTAAAGCTGTGTTACTGAATGATTTAATATCAGATAATCACATTGATTTATGTTGCCTAACTGAAACCTGGCTGAGCCATGAAGAATATGTCTGCCTGAATGAATCGACTCCTCCAAGTCATATTAATACTCACATTCCTCGAGGCACCGGTCGAGGAGGTGGAGTAGCAGCCATCTTTGAATCGAGCCTATTAATTAATCCTCAACCAAAATTACACTACACCTCATTTGAAAGCCTTGTTCTTAGTCTTTCACATCCAACCTGGAAAACACTACAGCCAATTCGATTTGTGATTCTGTACCGCCACCAGGTCCATATTCAGAGTTTATATCTGAATTCTCAGAATTTATATCAAGTTTGGTTCTTAAAACCGATAAAGTTATTATTGTTGGAGATTTTAATATCCATGTGGATGTTGATAATGATTGCCTTAGTGCTGCATTCATCTCCTTGTTGGACTCGATTGGCTTCTGTCAGAGAGTACAGAAACCCACTCACAGCTTTGGCCACACGCTTGATCTTGTTCTTACTTATGGCGTTGACATTGAGCATTTGAACGGCTTCCCACAGAATCCTCTTCTGTCAGACCACAACCTCATAACTTTTGAATTTATACTACGGAGTGTACTCCGTTAGTCAAAAGTTTCTACACTAGATGTCTAACTGATAGTGCTGTAGCTAAATTTAAAGAAGCGATTCCTTCTGTATTTGATTCGATACCACGTCTCAATATAACAGAGGACTCCTGGTCTAACTTTAGTCCGTCCCAGATTGATCATCTTGTTGACAGTGCCATAGGCTCTCTGAGAATGACACTGGACTCGATAGCCCTCTGAAGAAGAAGACAGTGAGGAAGAGGAGGTTTGCTCCTGGTATAACCCTCAGACCCGCAAACTGAAGCAAGCGTCACGAAGCTTGAACGCATATGGCGTTCAACTAATCTCAAGAATCCCGCTTAGTTTGGCGAGATAGTCTTAAAACATATAAGAAGGCCCTCCGTAATGCCAGAGCAGCCTATTACTCATCAATAATAGAAAAAATAAAACAACCCCAGGTTTCTCTTCAGCACTGTAGCCAGGCTGACAGAGAGTCACAGCTCTGTGGAGCCGAGCATTCCTATAAACCTTAGTGGTAATGACTTTATGAACTTCTTTAATGAAAAGATTTTAACTATTAGGGACAAGATTAATAATCTCTTGCCCATAACCAGTGCCAATCTGTCCTCAAGTGGAATGGCCTTGGAAACCGCTGTATGCCCTGGTGTATATTTGGAGGGATTTTCTCCTATCAACCGTGACCAATTATTTTCAACGGTTTCTACTTCAAACACGTCTACCTGTCTCTTGGACCCCATCCCGACGAGGCTGCTTAAAGACGTTTTGCCTTTAATTGGCGGCTCTCTATTAGATATTATCAATGTGTCTCTGCTAACAGGCCACGTACCACACTCCTTCAAGGTGGCTGTTATTAAACCTCTCCTGAAGAAGCCCACTCTGGATCCAGAGGTATTGGCTAACTACAGACCGATCTCTAACCTCCCCTTCCTCTCCAAGATCCTTGAGAAAGTGGTCGCAAATCAGTTGTGCGACTTTCTACATCATAATAGTTTATTTGAGAAATTTCAATCAGGATTTAGAAAACACCACAGCACCGAGACGGCACTGGTGAAAATTACAAATGACCTCTTAATGGCAGCAGATAAAGGACTCCTCTCTGTCCTGGTCTTGTTAGACCTTAGTGCTGCATTCGACACCATTGACCATGACATCCTGTTACAGAGACTGGAGCAGTCGATTGGCATTTCAGGCACGGCACTAATTTGGTTTAAATCCTATTTATCAGATCGATCTCAGTTTGTATTTGTAAACGATGACGCCTCGATAACCACCAACGTTAATCACGGAGTTCCACAAGGTTCTGTGCTTGGACCAATTTTATTTACCTTATACATGCTTCCTTTGGGCAATATTATCAGGAAACACTCCATAAACTTTCATTGTTATGCAGATGACACTCAACTATATTTATCGATAAAACCAGAGGAGAGCAACCAACTCTGTAAAATTCAAGCATGTCTTAAAGACATAAAAACATGGATGACCTGCAACTTCTTGATGTTAAACTCAGACAAAACCGAAGTAATTTTAATCGGCCCTGAGCACCTCAGAGATCAATTATCTGGTGATGTGGATTCTGTAGACGGCATTGCCCTGGCATCCAACACCACTGTAAAGAATCTTGGCGTTATCTTTGATCGACTTGTCCTTTAACTCCCACGTAAAGCAAATCTCAAGGACTGCATTCTTTCATCTACGTAATATTTCAAAAATCAGGCACATCTTGTCTCAAAAGATGCAGAAAAATTGGTTCACGCGTTCGTTACTTCGAGACTGGATTACTGCAACTCCTTATTAGCAGGCTGCTCTAATAAATCTCTTAGGTCCCTCCAGTTGATCCAGAATGCTGCAGCTCGTGTTCTCACTAAAACTAAGAAAAGAGATCACATCACTCCTGCACTAGCTGCTCTGCACTGGCTCCCAGTAAAATCAAGAATCACTTTTAAAATTCTTCTCTTAACCTACAAAGCCTTGATTGGTGATGCTCCATCATATCTTAAGGAGCTTGTCGCACCATATTGCCCCACTAGAGAGCTACGCTCACTAAATGCGGGACTACTTGTAGTTCCTAGAGTCTTAAAAGTAGAATGGGAGCCAGAGCCTTTAGTTATCAAGCTCCTCTTTTATGGAACCAGCTTCCAATTTCAGTCCGGGAGGCAGACACAGTCACCTCGTTTAAGAGTAGACTTAAGACCTTCCTCTTTGACAGAGCTTATAGTTAGGGCTGAATCAGGTTTGCCCTGGTCCAGCCCCTTGATATGCTGCTATAGGCTTATAGCTGCCGGTGGACGTTTAGGATGCACTGAGTACCTATCTCCTCTTTTTCTCTCCTTAAGGATGAATTTTCATCTCTCAATCACACGTTACTAACTCTGCTTTCTCCCGGAAGTCCTTTTGACTTTACGTCTCATGGGGTCATCGGACCCTATGAGACGGCATAGATCCTATCTGCCTGATGGATCGCCTGGGTCGTGGAATTCCTGCTCATGACTACGCCACTGTCCTGTTGAGACTCCGCCCTCCTCCTCCCCACCGCCATCTGCCTGATGGATCGTGGAGGTCTCCATCGTGGAATATGCCTACTATGAACTATTCATACACTCTGTCATATTCATTGAATGTATTTTAACTCTAAATCTGTCCTTCTGTACACATTACATCTATTGCATCTGTCCATCCTAGGAGAGGGATCCTCCTCTGTTGCTCTCCTCCAGGTTTCTTCCCTTTTTTTCCCCCTGAAGGGTTATTTGGGAGTTTTTCCTGGTCCGATGTGAGGTTTTGGGGCAGGGATGTCTATGTGTACAGATTGTAAAGCACTCCGAGACAAATTTGTAATTTGTGAAATTGGGCTATACAAATAAACTGAATTGAATTGAATTGAATAATGGAAGTAGTTCAAAAGAGATGTGTCTTTTTAAATCGGTTCAATCGAGTTCTGACACGGTGGTTGAGTTAAACCACACTGATTAAAGTAGGTCAAATTCTCAGCCCTGTCAGAAGTGGTCATAACCAGCACATAGTTATTAATATCTGCCTCTTTTTTTTTCTCCCACCCCCTTCAGCTACCATCGAACATGAAATGGAGCTGAGATGCAGGAACGACCTCATTCGCGTTGAAGCGGAGGCCAAAGCCCACGCCCAGGTGGAGAGGGAGAACGCCGACCTCATCCGGGAGCAGATCCGCCTGAAGGCTGCCGAACACAGACAAACTGTCCTGGAATCTATAAAGTGAGGGAAAAAATTACTTTCCACCTTCCCGTAAATCCTCAGTGACTGGCACGTTATCTCCTCGCGCCGCTCTCTCACCTGTAAGAGTAAAGATCCCAGGGGGGGAGCGGGCAGAGGCTACCGGCGTGATAATTGTGTTCTGTTCCCGGCAGGACGGCAGGAGCGGTGTTCGGGGAGGGGTTCAGGGCCTTCGTCTCTGACTGGGACAAACTCACCGCCACGGTAAATCCACGTCGGAACGGTCTTCGCATTTTTGTCACATTTCCAACCACAGGAGGACTGTGGAGGATTATGGGGAACATTTGCGTTCCCGCATTTTGATATGCCGTACGATGCATTTTTTGTAAAGACGTTCTTCCTGTCCCTCCCACAGGTCGCTGGGTTGACCCTGTTGGCAGCGGGGGTGTATTCAGCCAGGAGCGCCACGGCGGTGGCCGGCAGATACGTAGAGGCTCGCCTGGGCAAACCCTCGCTGGTCCGAGAGACCTCCAGGATAACCGTCGTTGAGGCCATCAAACACCCGATAAAGGTGGAACTACGTTCCGGTTTCACGTTTTTTGAACCATTCGTTGTGTGGATGCGGTCCTCCGCACAATGAACGGGATGCACGCAGAGTGTGTGTCAATAGTATATTTTAACGAGGCAGTTTTTTTTAGACTTAAATAAATACCTACCGCATCTGGATTATTTGATTATTTTGTTGCTGCTCCTAAATGACAGTGAAACCCAGATTAGCCCGTAACAGCTGACAGCGCATCAAATTCATTTTCTCTCAAGAAATAATTTTAGTGGATTTAGTTTATCCAGCTAATCCTGCCCAGTAAACTGAATGTGGGAGAATTCTAGAGGATAACGTGAAAAATTTGCTAAAAATAACAGCGGGTCGGATGTGCGCTGAATGATGAAAGTTATTTTCAGGACTGCTTTTGGTTATTTCTCACGTCTCAGTATGATAGACACGAAACGGAACATTTTAATTTGTTTTTAAGCCGAGTAGAAGAGTCACTCACCGATAATGAAGTGTTAAATGATGATTAGAAATTCCATTTGTACGGTTTCCGACATAATTCCTGTGACGGCCGAGCGGTTGACCGTTAAAAAGTGTGTTGCTGAAATGAAACAATTCGCTCTGTTCTCCTCATTGTTAGACTACCAAGCGTCTGAGAAGCAGGCCGCAGGACGCCTTGGAGGGCGTGGTGCTCAGTGTGAGTCATTTACTCTGTGGCTTATTGTCGCATGGATACCTTCTGAATGCAACGTCCGTGTACTCTTTTTTATTTTATGACTGTAAAAAATAAAACAAATGCTGAATGCTGTCGTCGTGCTGTGGCTCACACAGGCTTCTTTGGAGGCGCGTGTGAGGGACGTTGCCATCGCCACTCGTAACACCCGGCAGAATAAAGGCTTGTACCGAAACATCCTGATGTACGGACCCCCCGGAACTGGAAAAACACTCTTCGCCAAGGTACAGCCGGGGTCAAACACCCCCTTTTTTTAATTTTCTTTAATAGATTTCTTTAATGCATTAGAGATTCAGTCCTGTTTTAAAATATTTTCTAGCTGTCACTTGATATTTTTACGATCTTATTTGTACGATTTTTGCACCTCTGTCATCCGTTTTGAACAAAGTTCTTTCCGTTGCCTTCCAGAAACTAGCTCTCCATTCCGGGATGGACTACGCCATCATGACCGGTGGCGACGTGGCACCCCTGGGGCGCGATGGAGTCACTGCCATGCACAAGGTGTTTGACTGGGCCAGCACCAGCAGGCGAGGGTAGGGCTCTTTCACTTGCTCCATTAACACTCAATGAACCGGTCCCAGAATGTGCATCAGCCGTTGGATGCTGACCGTGATCGTTAACTAGTGCGGACTGTATGTCGTGTTAAAGCGCCTGCCGAGCTGCTGTTCTTCTGCACATTCTCTTTGATTTCCTCTGATTCTCCGCAGCGTCTTGCTGTTCGTAGATGAAGCCGATGCGTTCCTGCGTAAGCGATCCACAGTGAGTTCAGCCGCAGTGCCATATGCATGGTGATGACGCCCTGCATTTGAATCACATATTCATGAGTCATGATTTTTTCTTTTGCATTGCAGGAGAAAATCAGCGAGGACCTCAGAGCCACCCTGAATGCGTTCCTGTACCGCACCGGGGAGCAGAGCAACAAGTCGGTGTCTTGACGCTATTTATTGTGCACGGCCGGGCATGAAAAGGTCATCAGCCGTGACTGAAAAGGCCACAGGTCTAAGTCGTCTCATCCTCTCTCCTCAGGTTCATGCTGGTGCTTGCCAGTAACCAGCCCGAACAGTTCGACTGGGCCATCAACGACCGCATTGATGAGATTGTGAACTTTGCGCTGCCCGGTCTGGACGAGAGGGAACGATTGGTGCGCATGTATTTCGACAAATTCGTGCTGGGTCCTGCCACTACAGGGAGACAGTGAGTCCACTTGTTGTATTTTACACTTTCAAACCGCAGCTCCGTGGCACCGGTCCCGAGTGGTTGACCTGCTCGCTCCAGTTGCGTAATGGTCTCTATAAGTTATTCAGTCCTGAAAACAAAGCGGCATCTGGTTCTTTACTTATTGCTTTTCGTGAAAAGGTGTTTCGGTCCTCGGGGAGTGCCAGTTGAAATGGATGATCGATGGCAAGAAGTGAGTTTAAGCTCTCGGTTCACTTACCCTGCACACCTCTTGTGCTTCAACTCGACAGGAGATTGAAGTTGACTCAGTTCGACTACGGCCAGAAGTGTTCAGACATCGCGAAGCGAGCAGAAGGCATGTCCGGTCGGGAAATCTCCAAACTCGGTGTGGCCTGGCAGGTGAGTTGAGCAGCTTTGTTGCCGCAGAATATAAATCTGCATCAATAAAAATACAAAAACAAAGCCAACCCCCTTTTTAATTATTTAATTTCCCCATTCCCGGAAAGGCTGCCGCATACTCTTCCGAAGATGGAGTTTTGACCGAAGCGATGATCGACGCGAGGGTCGATGACGCCGTCAAGCAGCACGCGCAGAAAATGGACTGGCTGCTGATGGAAGCAGGTGAGGGGGCCGGGAAGGTCGGCGTCCGCCTCCCGAGGGGAATGGCGACAGGGCTCTCGGCCCAGGAAGCGGCTTCGCTAGAGACGACCCCGACGGCGCAACAAGTCCTTGTGAGCAACGCGGCCCTGGCAGAAGCGGCCGCCCTCCCTCTAGAGGCGGTTCCCAACATAGAAACCAAAGTTGATGCAGAAACCGTCGTGTCGGAACCGTCTGAGAAACTCGAGAGTCCAACTACAGAGAAGTCGGCCGACCCCCAGACTCCCGGCGCCGAAGGGGCTGAGCCCGGTCCGACTGAGAAGCCGCTCTCGAAGAAGCAGAGCGGAGATGACAAACCCGGTCCAACGAAATGATCGCTTGAAAACTTCGATGAAAGACGAGCTATTGTAATAGTTAAACATTTAACAGCAAATTCTGTCTACTCTTCTCACAATATGTGCGGAACCCAAGTACTGTGACTGCCAGCGAGGCAATCGTTGGATTGCGGCCTGTATAGTCTGAATTAAAACACTTGTGGACCGCCTCATTCCGCTTTTTAAAACATTTTTTATTTTAATGTCTGGTCGTCGTTGCCATTTTCATAGTCTGTGGCCGGGTGACATTTAGAGAACGCGCCCTCTGAACAGGATGTTCCTGCATGTTTGCTGACCGACACTGGCAACAGTTCAACCGCGTGTCTGCTAAAGCGTTCGTCGGGGACATTTCCTCCCTGTCGCAGAGCACTTGAGACCTGCTGCCCTTGACAGATATGTGTTTCACCTTTTCATAGAATGACTGGGTTCTGCCAGAATATGTCATTTAAATGTAGATTTATTGTCTTTCTCTATAGGTCTGACAATGTCTCACACACACACAGTAAACAGCCTTTTTTGTCTCCAACTGCTGCCATACCGTTTTTTTACAAACACGATGCTTTAGAGACTGTCTGATCTTATCTCGTGCACATGTTATAACAAATTATAACATTTTGGGAAGTAAATATCGCAAAGAAAGTCATTTATTAACCGTTCACTGCTTCTGAGATGTGAGGTTGTATATCGCTGTAATTTGAACATATATATAATCTGACGTACGAACGGTTTAAAGATGTCAACTCGAGTTGTTTCACGCACATTTTGTTGATTTAATCATTACTTTAAAAGATACTTCAGAGAAACATCAATAATAAGTTATTATTCCCGTCAGCTGGGCTTTGATATTTTCACAGAATATTGAGGATCATGCCAAAGGACGCCCGACGAAGGTGGAAATGCTCTCGTAAATCGGTGTCGCCGGAATGCGTTGCATCGTGGCGGCAGACGACCGTGGAGGGCTCCACGCCGTCGCACCGGCGTGTCGTCGCCATAGTTAGTCATTTCAGAAGTGTTGCTAGTCAGCGCTATTAGAATCCTAACAAAACCCGCCTGAAGTTGTCAACAGGACCTCTCTGTATAATCTGCCTGTTGCCGGCGCTCTGGAGTCACCCCGTCGGCGTGAGAGCGCGTTCTCACCTTCGTCTTCGCTCGCGTGATTGGAGAGACACAATCAAACATCAGAGGTCACTGGCGTGCTCCAACGGCACTTTTAATAAAACAGACATTTCATCCTCACAACAGCAATGTCTGGACAGAGAGGGGGGGGTGGGGGGAGGGGAGGGCGTGTGGGGGTGGCTGGGTGAGGGTTCCCTCTGCTGATAGGCTGGATGCTCTTGATAAGTGAAGAATTGGATAAAGAAAGTGTGTGTGTGTGTGTGTGTGAACTCATCTTGGCTGGTATTTATTTCTCCTCCCGCGTCGACTAAATTAATGATAACATAGCAAAGAGAACCCCCGACCACAACCGCACACGCTCCCCTCCTCCTCACATATTTACAGGAAAAATGAATACATTCAGTTAACTCACTAAGTAACAAAGCTAATTAATCTGTGTTCTTTTTGTTGTTGTTGCAGAAGTCACACGGTTTCACATCCAGTTTCTCAAACAGACTCGTCTTCTTCCAGTTCCGTCCCTACAGGTCTAACCACACAGGCCCATCGTTAGGTTTCCTATTGACAAACGACTCACACAAGAAATCCCCCCACGCACCCCCCCCCTTTTTTTATTTTTTTTAAAGACTGTTAAATCCCCTTTGCCTGTATTCATAACTATTTACAGAAGCGGCTATCTAACTATCACAAAAACCCTCCCACCCAGCAGTCTAGTGCGCCCCTCCCCACGCCAACAAAGTCCCACTCCCACCCGATAGTGAAAAGGAAAAGATTTCATGACACCTGTCTCGCCTCCCCCCCCCCCCACCCCCCCTTCCACATGCTGCCCACATGTTACCCTGTTCTAAAAGAGCATGCCAAGTTTAACAATGAACACAGAAAATGTTTCTATACAGGAAAAAAAAAAACACCCTTAAAAATGTTTCTTCTTCTTCCTCCTCCTCCCACAACGGTGGACACGGACATAAGACGAGATTTCAGTGGCAACAAATAATCGTCATCTTGCTCCATTTTGGGATATTCTTTCCCTTTTTTTAAGTGCCGACAGGGGTCTGGTTTAGTCCTACGAAAGTCCTGTCGTGGGGGTTTAGGGGGGCCATGTTATGAATAGTGGGAGGGCAGTTTCCCCTGCAGGGTCTGTGAGGCAACAGTTGGCCAAGGGGGCAGTCTGGGAAGAGATAAGGGGTCTTGGAGAGGAGGAAGGGGGTCAATGGGGGTATTTTTCTTTTATCATTATTTAGTGTTTTGGAGTCAGAGGTGGCGGGGACTAGGGTGGCCGTTGTGGTAGAGCTTCTGCTTGATGTGCACCATGTTGCCGCTGGAGTCTTCCAGCTGTCTGAGCTGGGCTCGGCGACGGAGGTCTCGAAGATTGCAGAACTGGGGCAGCCATGACCAGGACGGTGTATCTGGAGAGAAGAGATGAAGAGACGTCAGCGCGGTCAGAGGAAGGCGGGCGTTTAAAGTGTGCGACCAATCGGTGAAATTTTCCTTTTTTCCCCTCAAACACTAGACATGCTGCTCTGCATCCACATCTGATGGGTGCAATAAACCCCCTGATGGATGGGTCGCCCCTTCGATTGGTCGACTGTTGGAAGCCGGTACCTTGAGGTTTTATTGATTTATGCAAAGACCATGGAATCACAGCTAACAACTATCAAAATCACACGTGATGAAATGGGAATGGAATATAACATCCATGAGCCTAAAGAATATTCCATTCTCAAGTAAAAATGCATTCATTGAAGGACCGAGAGCGGGTTCCTTTGACGCAAAGTTGTTGCCGATGTATTTGACCAATCAACAATATTGCTCTTGTTTTTCGACATCGCAAACACACACACACGCAAAACGATAAAACATACACTGTAAAAGGATCTGGCATACGGCCTTGAATGCGTACCAAAGTGATTCCAAGCACCTTTTAATCAGATTTTTTTGGCAGACGGACAGGAAGCATGAAGGGGGGGAGGGGGGGTACAACCAAGGTCCCACGCAGAATTGAACTGGGGGAGTTCTGATTATGTCCTAGTTAATGTGCCCTAATATTACTTTAGGTCTAGGCCAGTGGTTCTCAAATGGGGGTAGGCTACGTGAAATTTAAAAAATATATATTTAAAATGAGCATGAGAACGGTAACTGGCATCAATCTCTTCAAGTGCACTGGATCTTATTTGTGTGTTCTTGGCTCCTGTACATGTTTGACCGCATCCGGGGCGTCACTGTTTTTTAATTGTTTTTATTTACAGGTGAGATTGTGGCCGAGGCGCCAAATGCACCGATCCGATTAGCAGCCGACAAAAGCAGGAGAGCTGTGTGACGGGAAGAGGGGAACAGTTCGGGCCTGTCGGGTTATGAACCGGAGCTGGCGAGGCCCACAGAGACGGTAGAGAGAGAGGGGGGGGGGGGATGAGAGGAGAGCCCCAGACTGCAAACCCAGTAAAGCAAATGGCCCTGCTAGAGGAAGAGGAGAGAGGAGGAGGACGAAGGGTGGAGTTGGGGATGCGGGGTGAGGCGCTGGGTGGAGGGGAGGGAGGGATGGGGAAAGAGGGAGTTATTTATAGCTGTGAATGGGCATGCTGTCCACAAGGACTGCTCTGAAGGGTATCCAAAGGAAAAGGGGGCAACAGACGGGTTTACCTCATTTGAATAAAAGGATTGGGATGGAGTCGGCAGAAATGGTTACGCGAGGAGGAAAAATGGGAGGCGAAAGGCATAACTGATATGCTCTTTTAGAGGAGGGGGGGGGGGTGCTGAATGCCAAATCATACTGGTCTCCATTCTTTTTGTTTTTAAAGATAGTTTTTGTGTCTTTGCACTCTAGAGAGACTCTGACATCGACGATGAGATGAGGAAGAGAGTTGCAGCGGGAAGCGCTGAAAAGGAAATGGCCAGGAGTAGATTCAATAAGTGGAGAGGGAGGAGCAAGAGATGGAATTAAGGGGAGGGGGGGGGGGGAGCAATGGGAATCAATGTGCATCTCAATGTACAATGTGTGTGTGTGTTTCTCATTGCCATTCCAGCTGCTCTCTCTCCCTCATTCTATTCATAGCTCTGGAGGAGAGTGTGTGTGTGTGTTCGTGGGGGTGGGGATGTGACAGCATCTCCATCCTGCTCGCCCAACACACACACACACACACACACCGCTCTTATCAGCTTCACCTTCACTCCTCATCTTGGGAGGCTAAACAAGCTCGAACTAGCATCAACGTCACACACACACACACGAGAAAAGGGGCATTCCCTTCCAGCACAAAAGCAGAAGCAGCCTATACCCCCCCCCCCCCCCACACACACACACACACACACTTTATAACTGCTGCTGATGCATATGGATGCTCCCTCCTCTCCGGGTGTGTTTCTCTGATGATGCATCTTACTCTGCTGCAGAAGCTTCCATGCCTCTGAGCGAAGCAGCGGCCCGCAACGATCACAGCTCGTACGAATCGAGCCCCTGAGCAGCTCGTTGAAACATCGAGGGGGAGAAATCCATACAGCATATGGTGTTTTTTATATATAGAAAGACCCAAACATATTGGTAACAAAATCAAATAACATGGCCTCATAGTGCCCCGAGAAGCGTTACCATGGCAGCTCCAAGTATCCGTGCCACATATCCCCTTTATCGGTATCCTTCATCCTGAGGATCCAGACCCCTGAGAGCTCAGATTGAATATTCAAACTCCAAATCCTATTTTTAAAGTATAGCCGTGTTGCAATATTCAGTATCTTTCGCATCTAGCTATATTTGTGCCAAAAGAATGCGTAAAAACCCAGTTAGCGGCTCACCCCCCCCCCTCAAGTTTGATCCCGGTTGGGTGGGGAAAGCCTGTGAAACCCGCATGACCGCGAGAAACTGAAAAACACCGTAATTCCAGGATGCTAATCCTGAGCTCATCAAAGAATCCTCTGCGTCGTCAATTCAGACGAGCGCCAGCCTGCGGGGTGGGGTTGGGGAGGGAGGGAGGGGGGTTTCACACTGCTGTGTCACGATCTCGCACGTGTGTCACATATCTGCTTCGCTCGCTCGTCCGCCGAGCATCCCGCACAGGCCAAATGGCGGCTGAAAACCGAACGCCACGTGTTCCGTCTCATTACATCTGACGCACTCTTCTCCTCCTGCACTTCAAGAACATGCGTCTGTCAGGGGGAGACGGGGAGGTATATACACTACCGTTCAAAAGTTTGAGGTCACTTAGAAATGTCCTTATTTTTCAAAGAGACGATTTTTACAAATTTTATAAAGATAACATTAAATGAATCATAAATACACTCTCTCCATAGTTAATGTGGTAAATGACTATTCTCTGGTTGTTAATGAAGTCTCTTCATAGGTGTATAGAGGCCCATCTCCAGTGTTCTAATGGTACATTGTGTTATCGCCTTAGAAGACCCTTGAACACTTTTTATGTGAGCACAGCTGAAAACAGTTATGCTGCTGAGAGGAGCTATAACACTGTCCTTCCTTTGAGCGACAAGTTTGAAGAACGAAATTAATATTTCAAATATAAATCATTATTTCTAACCTCATCAATTTCTTGACTATATTTTCTATTCATTTTGAAATTCATTTGATAAACAAAAGTGTGAGTTTTCATGGTAAACACGAAATTGTCCGGGTGACCCCAAACTTTTGAACGGTAGTGTATGTATTTTTTTACATACACTACCCAGAGAAGATGGGAAATGAAGGAGCAACTATCGCACTTTTAGTTTTTTTTTTTAAGCACACTATATTTGGGAATGTGGCTTTCACGACTTGTAGCAATGAAGTCATTTATCGATCGCCGTTTTGTTATTTTTAGCCCGGTTCGAACCAACCCCAGTCTCGGTAACTGCTGTGTGTGTATGTCTTCGTATATACAGGACTGTCTCAGAAAATTAGAATATTGTGATAAAGTTCTTTATTTTCTGTAATGCAATTAAAAAAACAAAAATGTCATGCATTCTGGATTCATTACAAATCAACTGAAATATTGCAAGCCTTTTATTCTTTTAATATTGCTGATTATGGCTTACAGCTTAAGAAAACTCAAATATCCTATTTCTAAATATTAGAATATCATGAAAAAGTATACTAGTAGGGTATTAAACAAATCACTTGAATCGTCTAATTAACTCGAAACACCTGGAAACACATTTTCAAATGTTTGATTTTGTTTTGCTGTTATAAATCTTTTTTTTTTACTTGGTCTGAGGAAATATTCAAATTTTATGAGATAGGATTTTAGAGTTTTCTTAAGCTGTAAGCCATAATCAGCAATATTAAAAGAATAAAAGGCTTGCAATATTTCAGTTGATTTGTAATGAATCTAGAATGCATGACATTTTTGTTTTTTTAATTGCATTACAGAAAATAAAGAACTTTATCACAATATTCTAATTTTCTGAGACAGTCCTGTATGTATTTTCTTGGCCAGCTATTCTCATGACGGAACACATTTTCATCAAGCACTGCACATTAATTCACGTTAGCTTCAGCGGAACGTGAACTGACAAGCTGTGCACTTATCCACACCGAGACACTTTATATACCTATATCTATCTGGGGCTTTCAGCAAACCCGGAAATATAATCCATACGTGACGCATCATAAATGAACGCTATCTTCTTATTCTCACGGACTAAAGCAGGAAATCCCCCTGCAAACTTGCAATGAGCGCACATGTACTGGAACTCGTGCGGTCAATGCCGACTACCAACTATTCATACGTTCTGTCATATTCATTGAATGTGTTGTAACTCTGTAACGCTGTTAATTCTGTACACATGACATTTTTTGCTTCTGTCCATCTCTGTTGCTCTCCTGAAGGGTTCCTCCCTTTTCTACCCCGTGAAAGGTCCTGGGACAGGGATGTCGTATGTGGACCGATTGGAAATCCTTCTGAGGATAATTTGTGATATTGGGCTATATAAAGTAAACTGAATTGAATTGAACTCCATACAGAGAGTTAAGGGACCCTCTCGCTGTGATGTGGTATGACAGTGCTAACCACTGAACCACAGCGCAGACCCAGTGTTCCCAATGGCCGCGCTTGACGTGCAGTTACCCTTGAAGTGATACCGTTAGTTGAGTTATTAAAGGCCCTGCATGCCCGTGGTCCAAGTGATTTTAGGCAGATTAGGTTCTCTTTTCAGGATTGTACGAATAGTTACTGTTGGCTTCGTTGAGTAGGACTAATACACCTTATCGGCACGCTACTGGTTTGTGCCGGTAGGGTGTGGTATAGGGGTTCGATTAGGCATTCGAATGGCAACTGCCGCCTTAAAGTGAAGGTTCTGTGCCTCAAGTACATGCATCATACATGCAAAATAGAAGTGGTGTTTGTGTTTTATTTAATTAGGGTAAACCATTAAGACAATTTCATTTTTTCCTTAATTTGCAGTCCTGGAGAAGGTTATCACCGCTAAGCTTGTTTGTGGTGACGCACTTGTGTTTTTTTTCAGGAGAAATATCAACGCGCTACAGTGCACTACCACTCAGATCGCTGCTCCCAGGCTAATCACGCTCTCCAAGACGAGTGACCGCATTACCAAACCCTTCACAGACTGCCTGTCCGCTGTAGAATAGGTTAATGTCCCCTTTTAAATCCTTCCCCATTCTTCTATCTTTTATTCACAATATCTTTCCATAATTTTTGTATTTAAATACCAAGTCCATCATTCTTTTTAAAGTGCTGTAAAACAAAAGTGTATTATTTATTGTTAAAAATAAACACAACATAAACTTCCAAATTTCAAGTTATCTTCCCACTAATGCCCCCATCACGAATATGAATTTAGGGAATTGCCATTTTGCCGTTCTTTAGGTCTTCTCATTGAGGTTTGACTGCATCATCATCATTATTTCCACCACTATTGATAATATATTTCACTTGACTGCATTGCTTTGCTATTTTCGTCTTGCCGTGGGCCCAAAGAGACCTTCCGAGGTTTACCTGAGCACAATACTACGGTACACGCAACCTGAACAGAAACACAGATATTCAATCCAAACCTTTGCTGAAAAGTGATCCAACAAAATGTATTATTAATAATAAATAAAATGATATTGTTATATAGTTTGCTGCCACAAGGACATGAACTATTCTGTTTTGTTCAATGTTATCACAACATTTTAGCTAACGGGCTAAAAACTAATTTGTTAGGGCATAGCAATCAATACGCTGTAGTGCAGCGATGAGCCGATGACGCTACTGTAAGTATTTAAAATTAACTTTAAAATGACGTATTCAAGTAAACATCTGTAGGGAATTTAATGCAAGTCAGCAGTTTGATTATTTTTGTTTGTCAAAATATTCTCTATCCAGTATTTGTATAAAATTAAATGTTATAGGAGACATACATGGCGGATAGATACAGACACACACATCCTGCTTTTAAACCAGAGATACTTTGTTAATTCACCTGTCAAATGAAGATGTTATGACGATGTAGGGTTCGCCGAGCTCTTGTTTGAGTTGCGTTCATGTGTGTCTGCAGCAGACACGTGTCCGTCCGCCTTACCGTAGTAGCGGCTCGCCCTCCAGGCCCTGACGGCACAGTGTAGGACTCCGTCCAGCCACAGCAGCAGCCAGCTGATGCAGAAGCCCAGCAGCAGCCCCAGCATCAAGTCCATCTCCTGCTTGGTCACACTCTCGCTCACAAAGTAGTTCTCCGACGAGTCCACCAAGGAATGGTCCCCATCATATGGGATTACATAGTGGACATGATGCCTGGGGGGGAGAACGGGCAGGTAGAGATAGATAATGGGAAGTATTAGCCAACATATAATCTTATGAATGAAAGATTCAAATGGACATTTCTTATCTGTCAAATAGACACATACAGATGGGTGTTGAATTAAAGGAAAAAGCTGCTGGGCTGCCAGCATGGTTTCAATGCTGCTCGGCATATATTGTATATTCTGTTGGTGGTTTGATGATGATGGTGACGAGTGCTCCAAAGAGATCTGGTAACTGAGTATGTTGTGGTGGTAGAACGGTCTATATGGTATTTTTATATTCTATATACACATCCTAACGTGGATGATATCCAGGGATTTTCTTTTATGAATTTTAAGCAAATTGCACTAATCCACATTTTACCGGAACTCCCCCCCGAAGTCCTCTGAAGGACCCTCGGGTGTCTCCGGGCACTTTAGGGCAGCTGCGGCTGAAAAGGTTTCAGGAGACTTTTGCTCACAGCCTTTAAATTCTTTAAATGAGAATAAGCAAACACTCCACTATCTCCTTCCGAGACTACTGTTATGGGGCTTTTAAGAAAGACATTTACTCCAATATCCTCACAGATTATAGCAATACATGCCCATTAAAATCCTTTCTGGGTGATTTGACTCAATTTGGCCAAGACAAATACATCATCCAAAAACTCATTAACTGCGCGAGTACGGGTCTTGAGATACCTCATAATGAGCAATAACGACATAACAAGCTTCTTACTACACGGCCACTTCAAATGTGTTCAAAGTTGGAGACATTAAAGAACTCGATATGAATCCAATTGTAATTGTGTTATCCGCAAATCCACAGGGTGTGTGATTGTGGATAACCAGGTGTTCACATCTCACGGGACAAGAGAGATGGAAATGTCACGCTGGTGGAATGCAAATTAAAAAGACAACGGATGTTTGTCGTAAAGGTGTCACCCTCTTGCATCGCAGTTTAGGGACAACATGCATGATGACGCCGTTAATCTGCATATCAACAGCGACTGATCCAGACCCTCACATTCACTGTCCAGCACTGACAATATACTTTTACTACAATTATACAATCCAACAACCAAGCAGGTGTCTGACACACTCTGGGAGTGAAAAGCAGAGATTCAACTGCTGGAAGACACACCTTTGCGCACACACTTTGGGAACACCCATAATAGGTTTGAAGGGATGCCGTATTTAATAAATGTCTGCTTTGCTTATCTCTGAATGCTATAAAAAGTAATTGATGAAAGCTAGCTGTGCTTAAGTTCTAAGATGCACTGGATGTGTTTTTTGACAGTTTCCCGATGTTTCGGTAAAGTGAAACATCTTCACCCTACGGGAAAGCAACTTCTTTTAACAGGAAACCCTCCATTGGCAGATGATCTCTGGGAAGTGCAGAGCAGTAACACCCACAGCCCTTGGTACTGAACGCAGGGAGGGAAAACCTCATCTCACGTGTCTGACAGAAGAAGTAGTGGGGAAACACAGGGAATCACACTTCCTGTTAAAGTCATATGACTCAAACCTGGCAGCCACTGAGGTGGAAAAACGGCAAAACATGAAAAATTCAAATAAATAAAAGCATAGCTATGTGCAAAGATAAGCCAAAATGTTTCTCCTGGTTTCTTTTCCTTGCCCTGAAGAATAAAGGATGGTGTTATGTTGCCTGCATGAAACTGACTTGAGTCCTGTTCACCTGCACCCTGCCACCACTGTGTGTGTGTGTGTGTGTCTTCTCTTTCTAGCGAAATAATTTAAACAATTCCGTTTTTTTCTGTCAGACTTAGATCATCTTAGGACAACTATACCCTGCAGCCCCTCACAACAGCATGACACCAATCAGGGGAGGGGGCATAAAAAAACAACCCAAAACAGACTTCCACAGAGCCAGTCAGAGGAGCTACAGCGAGTCAGAGCACAAATGACACCCGGCCGTGTCCTGGAGCCTGATAAGGTGATCGCTGTGGGCGTCACGACATCTCCACGGGGGGGGGGGGGGTCAGGCAAGTGAAAAAACCACCACAGGCTCGGGTCGCCCCCGCTCTCTCTGCTGTTAGGCGTGAAAACACAGATTTTCTCCGTTTCCAGGTCAGGCAAAAGACACCGTGTGAGTTCGGTCACCTGGAAACTAACAGGAAGGGCCAACGATTGGACTGCATGTATAGCGCCTGGAGCCCTGGCTTAAAACTTGTGTTGGAGAAATACAAATAGAAATGATAATTATTGAAATCAGTGCTTAATTGCTGCTGATAATGCCCTATACTTGTTTTATTATGTACATATCTCACATTACATACATAACCACGCCCCCTTCAGCAGTTTAGCAAGGATTGCCAAACTATTACAGAATAAGACGCTCAGTGATACATCATCTTGTGACACATATATTGGCTCCAAACGTATTCGTTGGCCTTGGCCAGTCTGTATATATCACATCCCATCCGTCGGCGTGCACCGAGAGGCGTTCCAAACTTTTCCATCAGACCCCCCCCCCCCCCCCCTCTGACAGGCACACACAGAGAGAACACCTGAGGATGACCCACTTCTGAATTTACAGGCTAAATCAAAAACACACACACACACACACCCCTACAAACACACACATACACACACTGGAACTGGCCTCCTAATGCTGGTGAAACTGCAACTACATCAACCCCTCACTGCAGTATGCACATACACTGCTGTTTTATTTTAATGTGCATCTGTTCAGCCTGCACCAACACCATGGTGACATTCTCTCTTCCTTCCCCCCCCCCCCCCCCCCCCACACACACACACACACTAGCTAAACAGGTTGTCTGCAGGACGTGGGTCAATGAGGATCACACCTAAGGATCTAACACCTGAGGACAATAAAGGTGTGAATCTATTGGATGAAAGGACTCTTACTTAAAATCGTGCCAGCTGACAACACTGTTGCCATATACCCTCAGGCACTGACTTGAGACCAAAAAGAAAGAAGAAGAAAAAACAGAGGCCCACTTGTGTCTCTGCTCATCCACACAGAGCCTGAGCCTGCATGCTGTATGAAAAGACACAGTACTGCTGATTAAATCCGGATTAATTTATCAATGAGTGTCTTGCTGCTGTTATATACTCTCACCGAGAAAAGCAAACAGCAGGTAGCCCGGGTTATAGTGCCCTCGGCCCCGTGCACACATAGCTCTTCCTCAGCCCCTATAACCACTCCACTCATATGCTCGTATTAAACCCAGCAGGTGTGTGTTGTCTCCACCATGGAGGGCCTGTGTGAAGCGCGCAGCGCACTTGATGCTCAGATTGTTTTTAAACGGCCTCAGAGACCATTACCTATTTATGGCTCCGACGCACACCTTCGTGGATGCTGCAAAGCCGAAAATCATCGCAGCCCTTCTATTTAGAAGCTCCATATAATGTGTTTTCTTTAAATATATATATATATATATTTTAAAACACGCACACACACATGCACACACACGCAGCACCGCGACCAACCGCGTCTGTTAGAGCACATATTAAAACGTCAATGGAAATATGCCGCGCTGATATAAGACATCTTCGAGGCCTCTTCCGACAATTAAGAATTGACGGTCGGAGTCACACACACACACACACACACACGCACACACACACACAATAAATACCCCCACACCGCCGTATTTACCCCGGAAAATAAATATCGAAAACGAGAATGATGATGGCATTTACCTTCCACAGTTGCAGTGACAGACGCGATCCTCCCCTCGCAGATGCGGTAAGATGTAGTTGTGAAAGCGGTCCAGTAGTGCGTTCATGTCCATTAAACAGGCTATCGCCTGCAAAGAAGCATGCAAGTCAGCTGGGACATGTCAAGCAATGGGCAACGGGCTATTCCTACAGACAGCGACGTGTTCTCTCCATCAAGATACATAACAACAACAGATCGGATCGAAGAGAGAGAAAAAAGGAGAGGACATATAGCCTCGGCAGATCCTCCCGATTCTAAGAGGGGGGACTCTTTACCTCCAATCGGACTTAGATTATTTATTTATGACAGCAGGCAATGATAAGTATAGGGTAACCTACTTCCACATGTCATTGGTGTATAGGCTTGCTGTGAGGTGGCACAAGTGTGATACATTTAATGGCACATTTGCAACGATCGGATCAATTATTCGCCTACAGAAGAAGAAGAAAAAAAACGTATCGTGGCTGAGGGAGGGCGAAGATGTCTTACCATTACAACTGAAGCACCAAGAATCATAAAAATCATGGTGGTTGTGATCATATGCATCAAAACTTGCAAACTGGGCCGCCGTTCCTTTTTGTTTGTTGCCCGGGTGTTTTCTACCCGCGGCGCTGGAGACGCTCCGGCTGGGCTCTGGGCGCTCTGTCCTGACAGGAGCCGCTCATGGAGCCGCCGCGCCTCTCTTGGCTCCCTGTCCCTTCAAAAAAAAAAAAGAACCCTGCCCGGTCTCCCCCCCACCCCTTACCCCCCCCCCCTCCACCCCCTGCCCTCCTCTCCTCCACCCTCCCCGAACCCTCCTACACACGGCAAGCCGCTCTCACAGCCCCTCACTGCGCCCTCTCCATCCAAGTATTACCCCCCTTCACACACACACACCTCCTCCTCCTCCACCACCACGGTTAGTCGGTCGGTCGGACGCGGCTCCAAAGGAGGCAGTCCTGTCCTAATTACCGCGTGCAAAAGTGAGCCGTTCTTCCAGGTGCGTGTCTATTTCTATCCCAGTTGAACAAGAACATAAAGAAACCAAAGCGATGGGCTCCCGACAAGATCCTCTCCAGGGTGCCTCGATATCCTTCCTCCTCCCAAGTTATTCCAAGCCGGGGCTTCTGCGCTTTAATGCCGCCCAATGCCGTCCTCCATCCGCAGGAAAACGGTCGATTTCTCTCGCCTGGATGTCTCAAAGAGCTGCACCGACTCCTCTCACGGTCATCGGCCTCGTCGTTCTGAGAATGCTTGATACCATCGGCACGAGGTGTCCATGCATGCAGCTCCAGTCGGGAACTAGACCCACCCTGCGCCCCGAGTCCAGTCCGGATCCAGCAACGGCAGCAGCAGCATCAACCAAGCCCGCAGCCAGACACGCATGATTATCCCATCCTGCCTTCCAGCAGCGGCTACACCAGCATCTCCACACCCACCTCTATAGTGCGCGTGCGCGGCGGTGCCTGTGCACGTGCGTGTGTGAGCGTGAGAGAGAAAGAGAGAGGGAGGGAGAGAGAGAGCAGTGGGCGGTGTGAGACGGGGAATCTGCAAACTGCCTTTGTGGCATCGGCCTCTATCTCAATATGTGATAGTGGATACCTGCAGATGCATTGGAGGGCTTCAAGAATGGTGACTCTCAGTGAGGATTCAACCTCATTTTTTTCTCTCTCCATAGAGGCTCAGTATATACGGCCACTATGACACACGCGCGCGCGCAGGCAAACACACACAGGCCCTTGTTTTTACATCTCTTCTATTGCAGCTCTTCAGTTTCTGCGCCATTCACGCTGTTTACTTATATATGCTATCCATGCATGTTTAATGAAATAAAAAATTAATTATATATACATGAAAGTATATACACTCTAAACCTCAATCCCAAAACATATCATCGTAAAACTTAAAAGAATGAATATCTTGACCAACGTATACCTTTATGTATTCAGGCCAAACGCATCCATTTAAATTTGAAGCTGCAGAAGAAATGTAAAAATAAATGATGGTCCAACCTCGTCCATATGCATGGATTCCATTAGACCTAACTAATTGGCCTAAACAAGGTAAACAAGGCGTCGACAGAGAAATGTTTCTGTCCATGTGTGTAATGGACCTTGTTTCAGCACCATGGTCAGCGACTACCCAGCAGCCGGCATTTGCCAGCTGCTGTGGGATGCATTTTTCTTTTGAATTGTTCTCAAAATCATAACGTTTTACATGATTGTTGTACTAAGATGAAAACATTGTGACACCATAATCAACAACACAGTCGGATGGTATTCTTTACAAAACTTCCCTTATACAGAAAGCATCTGCTGTCATCCCCACAGGCACACAGTGTTACTTCCCTTCGACCTCCCCCCAGTGAAGAAATCAGCCTCTAATTAAAATCTACAAGGGGTAGAATGGGGGATAATGTAAAGATTATGAAAAAGACTTCAAACCAAATCACAAATTTGAAAGTGTATATAGCTTTACAGTTAGAGTTGACTGTCAGCATTTTCTTTGTTAAAAGTGGTCCTCCAATCACTGAAGCATGAGACCGACAGCAAATAAAGTCGAGATAAATGTCACCAAACATGCATTAAAAAAGCAAAACATTGTAATATGTCAAAAGCCCCAGGAATCAAATTACCTCATTTCTGGAAAAGATACATTACTAGTCACTATACCTTCTTGCAGATAGTGCACTGCACTGATTCAGAAAATGTAGAGAGCCCCCTAGAAGTGTTGTCTACCTCCTGCTCTCCTACATTAAAAATACCAATATTTCCACCCCAAAAAACTGGAAAGATTGTATTTGTTTTCAAGCTAAAGACAACTGTGTTACACTGCTACGGTGTGAAGGTGAAGGTGAAGATTCTAAGTGACTCCAGGACATCAGTCATTAATATAACATTGTGAAATCAGTTTACATAAGGGTACAACATAAGGCCGACGGTAAAAATGATGGATTGTGTCGGCGGACCGAGGTGACTGACGCTGATTGCTGAATGCACAAATGCACAAAGCACAAATGCGCCTATTGACGTCTGCAAATATGTGTCCGGTTGTGACGGCAGATGATTGGTTGGATACATTCATAATTTGATTTGTACTTTTTCTGGTTTATGAAGTAGTCTTACTGTTTTCTTTGATTTTCTGGTGCAATTTTATGTCTTGAGGCTATTTTGTTGGTCTCAGTATGTCTTTTTTTCAGAGCAAATATTCTGTTTATTGCTTCTCAGCCCACTCCTCCCCCGCATTATGTTCACCAACTGTGTGGAGTCATCAGAAGGAGTGAGTGGAGGAGCAGATTTTCGAAGAGCCGAAGAGAGCCGAGTGTGGAGGGGTTTTTCAGAAGCAACATCTCTTTGAAACTTGTAACTGAGCCTCCTACTTTGTCCTGAGTCACATCTGAAATATATGATGACTATAACTATAGTATATAATATAGTAAAGTATATGGATGAATAGATGGATGGATGGGTGGCTCGATAGATATATAGATATAATGATAGATAGAAAGACACACTTTTCCCATTATACCTTGAAAAAAAAAAGCACTTCAGTGGCACTTAAAATAACATAACATGTTATTTTTGAAGTTTGGCTTTCTTGAAGAAATGCTACTTTCTTGATTCTTGTTATTCTGAGTTTGTACTCATGGTTAAATGCACCTATTGTAAGTCGCTTTGGATAAAAGTGTCTGCTAGATATAATGATGGATATACAGATAGATAGATAGATAGATAGACAAATAGATTTAATGATGTGTCAAAACGTGTATTATTTAGGGTAGTAGTTAGACGCAGTTGCCTTCGCGGTTTGGCCCATTCCCCTTTCCGTACGTTTTGACGTACACAGACAGACGTATGCGGAAACTAGGTTGTAAACAAAAACCGACACTACACTCACTACATTCATCTCCTGTGCCAAAAGATTACATTTTCGAAACATAGTCATATTTTTGCAGAACGCAGCTCGTTGAAGGTAAGCACCCGTCTATTAACGGTTAAGTGTTTTAGTCTTTCACGACAGATTGAGCACGACAAGCTCCGAGACGGGATGTGTTACGTAACATCCAGCCGCTGTACGCTCGCGAGCTAACGCTCACTGCTAGCATTAGCTTAGCTGTGGAACTTCACGTTAGCTATAACGAGTGCCAGAACTCGTTAGTTAACAGCTAACGTGCTTAATAGTTATCGACAGTACTATTCACTAGTAGTTAATGTTTGATAGCTTTACAGCGAAACTCGTCTTATTGTCATTCAGCGTAGCTTCAGTAATAATGATAAAGTACATGACACATAAAAACATCCCGTAAGTGTGAAATACTCCAATAAATGATGTGTTTTCCTTTTGTTTTTAATGCAGTATTTAATTAGTTAAACATCGACACCTAAACCACTTCCCTACGCTTTCTTGTTACTCAGACAATGTGCTTTTCATCGAAACACGTCTTGGAGAACGTCATTTAGCAAAGTGAACCAAGCTACAAGTTGTGGCTTAATAATAAAGGGTTATTTTTTTGGTCAGTATGCACCAGAGAATCAGACAAAGATATACAGCAGCAAGCTATAAGTCAAAGAATCCCAGCATTAAAGTATCAAGAGTCTTTAAAGAAGTTTGTCTTAACATCAGGGAGAGATTATGAATTCACCTCTTTCAAATCACAGCTTCAGAGACGACTAAATACCAAACTTGGTATATTATGATGTCCTAAGAAAACATGACCTCTCTTTTAAATATTCTGAAAACCTCACTCCTGTTTTTGTGTCTTTTTAAAATTGTCTCCAGATGTTTGGCAGCGGTTGATGCGGGCGCCAGGTCATTCCTGTAAGAAGACGTATTTTGGAGTTGTGGGCCCGCAGAGACGACTATAGCAAACATGTCTCGGAAGCAGACGGCAAAACCTGGACGCGGCAACAAGAGGAGTGAACTGGAACGCAAGAAGGACGAACGGGCGGCGCGCAGGGCCATCGTGAAGGACCGCAGGAACCGGCCTCAGGATGGCGATGAAGCGGCGGAGTTTGTCAGTTTCTCCAATCAGCTGCAGGCCCTGGGGCTCCGGCTGAGAGAAGTCCCCGGAGATGGGTAAGAGCCACGAAAAAACAAAACAAGATTGTGAGGTCCACGTGTGCTCTGTTTCCCTCTGTATTAACCACCGCCATCACTGATACTGCAACACGCGTCTCCTTAATTTGACTATCTACAGAACGCTTTAAGATGGAGACAGCAGTCTTATCACGAGGAAAAACATGATTTTAACCTCTGTGCCCACACTCAATAACAATTAAACTGCAAAGCGCTCGTAGTTGCGCGGTGGCTGCACAGTAGAGGCAAATGTCACTTTCTTGAGGCATGATTCGTCTTCCCCAGCTGATAATAACGGCAGCATTTTGTCATTTACAATATGAAAACAACCAGGGGAAGCTTCTTAAAAAGATGGGAATTTAATTGTTCTTGCATCTATCAGTCATGCTGCAGAAGGTCTGGGAGCCTTGTGTTCTTCAGGATTTGAGTCATTGTTTTTCTCTTGCCAGCTGATGCCAACTCCAGTGAACGCACAAGTGGAAGACAAGCCCTTTACTTAACCACATCATAACATTCATGCTGGCCACGAATCTCGACACTGAGTCATTTAACTGTAGGCAGTCGTGTGAGGACATACCAGTCACTCGCTGTCCTTTGTTTCTTGCAGGAACTGCCTGTTCAGAGCGCTCGGCGACCAGTTAGAGGGTCACTCCCGGGGTCACCTGCGGCTCCGGCAGGACACCGTCCAGTTTATGACGTCCCATCGACAAGACTTTGAACCCTTTGTTGAGGACGACGTTCCCTTTTCACAACACTGTAAGGAAATTACCCACTGGGGGGGGGGGGGGGAGTGAATCAACAAAGTAAATACAATAAAATTCTGGGATCAGATAGAATACTTTTACTAATGCCTCATATTCTGTCATATTTGTGTACACGCTAAGTCCAATGTTGAGACAATGTTGAGCAGCAGCTATGCAGGGACCCCCGGTGGCTCTGTTCTGTTTGCAATGTCAGTGGTTTCCAGCCGGGGGTTCGATACCAAGGAATGAAGAAAATTGTGATATTTTCCTGACATTCCTCTGTTTGCTGTTTTTCAAATTATTACCTTCGCATTGAAAATGCAGAAGGTGATGTTTTGATCGCCGTGTATTTGTATGCGTGCGTGCGTGTTATTCGCATAAGTCAAAAAGTATTAAACCGAATTGCATGCAATTTGGTGGGATGATTGGTTATTATCCGGGAACCATTTGATTAGATTTTGGGATCGATCGGGTCAAGGTCATGAAAAGGTCAACATCGTCTTTTTACCATAGCGCGGTCAATTTCTATCCAATTGGCATGCAACTAATGCCAAAATGTTCATAATTCAATGCCCAATCTTGTGATGTGCGAAGGTATGCGCTCTACCGAGTGCCCGTTCTAGTTTTATTGTGAATTGACGGATTAAAAAATAATTTGTAAATAATAAAATAAAACACAAAGAAAGTCACTCTTTGCTTGAATTGGTCACAATGAGTAGACGTGTGTGTGACTGTTGTTGAAGGATGCACATAAACATTGCTTTGTTTTAAGGACCACTGCTATCTATAATCCATTTCGAAAAATCTAATAAAAAACAAGTGAGGAGAACAAATGTAAGTTTAAGAAGAAAAAGAAAAGATGTCTGATCACAGATTATATCGCAAGTAATTGCTCTTTCTTTCTTCCCGCCCAGTGTCCAACCTCTCTCAGCCCGGGACCTTCGCTGGAAACGATGCTATTGTGGCTTTTGCTCGCAGTCAACAGGTGAAAGTGGTCATCCATCAGCTCAACACGGCACTGTGGGAGGTACGGACGGAGCGAAGACTTTTTAAACGATTGTCACATAATGGAACGCTGAATTCCAACTCACTTTCGCGACGCCGCTCAGTTCACATGTGCTGTTGTTATTGCAGATAAATGGCGCAGAGAAAGAGGTATGCAGAGAGCTGCACATCGCTTACCGCTACGGAGACCATTATGACAGCGTGAGGCAGACTGGGGACAACGCTGAGAGTCCTGCTCAGCTCCGCCTAGAGGTATAATGGGCATTCAATGCATAAGCTATTGGGGGAAACACCCCCAATTCAGTAAATTCCAAGTCCACCTCTTTTAAATTTCAAAAGTGCATCTTGTCGTGTTTACACCTGTTGAAGCGGCAACCTTTACAGATGTGTTCCTCGCTGTTGCCGTTCCCAGAATCTTCAGAATTCACAAGCCCGGCAGCGTGAGTTTGGGGTCGGCCAATGGGACGTAAGGAAAAACCCTTCACCCACCGCCTCGGAGGAGGACAACGTGATCCTGAGCTCCATCAGGAATCGAGGAATCCACGGTCAGAACACACTTGAATAATTGGACCGTGGCTCAGTGGTGAGCGGGGTCGTCCTTCAATCACAGGGTCGGCGGGTTCGATCCCCGGCTCCGCTAGCTATGTGTACTTCAGTGGCACTTAAATGGCTCTTATTATGGTACTTTTGTAGTTCGACTATGTTGAGGAAATGTTACTTTCTGTATTCTTGTTGTTCTTAGTTTGTACTCTAGGTTGAATGCACTTTTTGTAAGTCGCTTTGGATAAAAGCGACTGCTAAATGACATGTAATGTAATGTAATATGTGTCCTTGGGAAATACGCTTCACCCCAAGGTTGCTCCTGTAGCTGTGCTTACTGTGTGTGAATGTTAGTTACTGCAGATGGAACCGTAGCTCCTCCCATAAGTATATGACTGGGTGAATGATGTCATCTAGTGTGGTCGGAAGACTAGAATAGTGCTGTACAAGTACAGGTCCAGTTACCATTTACTGTCAGGGCATAACAAAAACTAAGAGGGACTTTTATTTTTTATGTTTTACAGACTTTATAATCATCATGTATTAGGTTTCCTATTGGTTGCTTTACGTTGCCAGGTTTGGTCCGATCACACCGACGGTGCGTACTCATGTGTTCGATGTGTGTTTCCCGGCCCAGTTGACGAGGAGAACCTGCTGCAGCTGAGCGCGGCGACCATCAACGCGGAATGGCTCGTCGGCGCCGTGCTCTGCCAGTCCTGCCAGGGCCAGAGCGCCTCCGGATTCTGCTCAGCCTGCCAAGCTTCAGCCACGGAGTGCACAGAGCCCAAACCGCCAGCAGAGGGCAGCAACGAACACACGCCAAAGGTAGAACTCTCCTGTTAATGCAATCCAAGTCCATTTTTATTTTCAATTCAACCAAATGGGAGAGAGAGCGAGTGCAATCACTGGCACCGACAACTCAGTGGCAAGTGCCACAGACTTGCATAGATAATGTATTTTTTTAGACTTACTTACAATATGCAATACGATATTGCTGTACAATACTGCTGTACTATATTGAATATTGTTTTGCTACTACTACGTTTCACTTCGTAATATATAACACTTGTATACCATGATATGTATAATGTACCCGCCTTTCTTTAATAAAAAAAATATATATAATAAATTTTTTTACCATGTCATACTGTTATACCTCCATGAAATTCTACTTTGAGGAGATGCCACTGTTAGTCTAAAGTTTAAGCACTGGCACTCAGTGACACTTGCCAGCACTTGCCAGCAGATGCCACAGCTAGATACACAGATGTGTATATATATATATATATATATATATATACACATCCATCTGTGTATCTAGCTATTTTAGCTATCTATCTAGCTAAACCGCAGCTCCTCCATTCTGTGATCATGAAAGTGATTTCTTCCGCTGTCCGGGCACTTTAATGGAGCTTGTCACTGAGTCGTCGCAGACTCGTCACTGCGCAGACATGCCGCAGACACGCCTGGCCGACCCTCCGTCTGCTGGCACTTTTTGACTAGCTGTGGCACTTTTTGACTAGTAGTGGCACTTTTTGACTAGTAGTGGCATCTGCTGGCAAGTGCTGGCAAGTGCCACTGAGTAGCTGTGGCAACTACTGGCAAGTGCCACTGAGTGCCAGCGTCGCTAGGGGGATCTCGGCCCTACTGCCAAATGGTTTACAAACTGCCTTGATATACCTGTGGACGTAACCTGTCAATCACCAGGTAGCCCCGCCCTACAGCATATCCTGCTTGATGGTGTATTTGACTCTAAATGGGACCATACTTTACTAAATAAACATGGAAGAATTGGAATTAGTGATTGAGACTATAAACTCATGTTTACAATGTTTATTAGGGGAATAAATTCACAGAGAAGTAGAGTCCTTTTCTCATAGATGTCTTCATAATCAGAGTCCATTAGAAAGTATGCAGGTTTAGGGCACTTCTGCATTGGCTCTGGTCAAAAATGCTCCTCAATTACGGGGAAATGACAAATAGAAACACTTTTTTTTTTCCCATCCTCACTCTCAGGTATCGAACAAGCAGAGGAAAGAGCAGCAGCGGCAGGAGAAGAAGAAGCGTCAGGAGGACAGGCATCGGCAGAAGTTTCTCCAGACTAAAGGGAGCCAGGACCAGAACCAACCAGAGGCTGTTACTTTAGTACCAGCTCTCAACACTCTCAGCATATAGACCGGGGCGTGGCCAAAACCACCTACTGTTACTCCAGCTACCGGTGGCTGGCGCTGTTTTTGCACATCTTTAAAAAAAAAAGTCATTGGGTCACAGCGGATGACTTTTCCTCAAGAGAACCCTATAGTTTCGGTGCCTGCAAACTTGCGTGTGTGTGTGTGTGTGTGTGTGTGTGTGTGTGTGTGTGAGAGAGAGATAGAGAGAGAGTTGCAAAAGACAGTGAAAGGGCACGACCTTCAGTGTTTTGACCGTGTTTTGGCCTTTCCCATTTTTCTATGCCGGACATCTCGCTTGAAATCACAACGGCGTGGGCAATCTCGTGCAGCTGGGTTCGCAAAGAATGACGTATGATCAATGATTTGTTACGCACACTGTGGAAGGAATGTGGCAATAAATACTATTAAATTATCATTTGTTGTGTTTTTGTACACTAGATAATATTTTAAATAGAATGCCGGGATGAGATTTGTGTTTTTTTTTAAATTAGAGGGACATTAGTCAACTACATTTCGGACATCTTGTGACTCGTTAAGATGTCAGTGAAAAAGAAAAGGCGTATTAACATGCTAAAAATAAGATTTATATGCTTAAATTGGATGTTACCAGAGATGAGACATTTTAGCAAGAGAAAAGAAAAAGAAAATTAATTCTTGGGAATTTAACCCCCACATCACCAAAGTGGCTTCGTCAATGTTTTACAGAGGACACGTTGAATGTTTGCCATAAGTTAATGTATACAGCCAAGTTAATCTAAATACAGATAACTTGTATTTAGTAAGGAGTGACCAAACGGTTTGTTTGTACTAATTATTAAACAGTTAGATGAATGATAATTTTAAAAAAAAGAATAAAGCCTTTGATAGCTCTGCCTGCTGATTTAGCATGCAATGTTTAGCAGCTTTTATCTGACCGCTAATTGGGCCTTCAGCTCTCAGCAAGTTTCCAAATATCCACTAGATGAAAGCTTGGATTTCTAGACAAAAAAGGCCTTAAATTAGTCTCCTGATAATATGCGCCATTACTGTCCATGACCCACAGGCTGCCTGAAAATAGACCATCACGCAATAAAGAAACCGCCTCGTTGCATAAAAGACAGAGGAGCGCTGGCAAAGGTTTTGGCCTGTTTTTAAAACATATTTACTGTAGATGTCAATTCTGAGGCTTTTTTCTCCAAAGAACAGAACATATATATATATATATATTCTTTATTCTTTATTTTATTTGTTGTATAGCTTTTGTCTAAGTACCTTTGTGTATACAATGTGTACATCTTTTCTTTTACATGCATATCTCGAAAACCAATAAAATATTTGATCACAAAAAAAGGGTAAAAAAGGGAGGATCCCTTCAGGAGAGCAACAGAGGAGGATCCCTCTCCAGGATCGACAGAATAATAGATGTCATGTGACTAGAGGGAATCATTACAGAGTTACAACCCATTCAATGAGTATGACAGAGTGGATGAATCGTTCATTTCTTTTTGTGTGTGTAACATGGAGTTGAAGAAAAGTCTCATTTTAGCCATTTGGCTACGTGAGTATCGTTCAAAGGTTTGTCAGCTTGAAGCATTTTTGGGGGGTTATCAACTAAGCCAGGAGACGTGGAGACACATTTTCCCAACTACCAATTCAATTCAATTCAGTTTATTTGTATAGCATTAAATTACACAAAAAAATTTGTCTCGGAGTGTACAATCTGTACATATACACATAAAACCTCCAAAAACCTCAACTGACCACCTCCCAAAACAAAAAAACCCTTCAAAAAAAAAAGAAAAAAGGAAGAGAGAGACAGAGGAGGATAGGATGGACAGGATGGACACAGATGCAATAGATGTAATGTGCAATGTACAGAAGGACAGATTTAATGAATCAATATGAATATGAATATGATATGAATAGTTCATAGTTACGAGTCATATTATTCACCTCCACGCCAGGGAGGAGGTGGAGGGAGGAGGGTGGGGGGAGGGGGTGGTCAGTGTGGGAGGAGTGAGTGGCAGGAAGCAGGAATTCCAGGACCCAGCAGAGGATCCATCAGATCCATAGAATCCATAGGATCCATCCGTCTGAGGACTTCGAAGACTTCGAGGAGCCGCGACTCAAAAGTGAAGAGTGGGATTGAGAGAAAGCAGAGAAAGTAAGATTAGAGAAAAAAAGAGAATGAGTAGTGAGAGCAAAAGAGAGGATAGGTACCAGTGCATCCTAAGCTATAAGCCTGGCTCAAAGGGGGCAAGGCAAATCAAGGGCTGCAGCTAAAACTCACTCAGCAAGGAAGGTCTGGTCTTCTGGAAGGTCTTAGGTACTGACTCTGTCTCCCGGACTGAGTGTGTGCCTGCCGGACTACTGAAACTGGGCGACAATAATAGCAATCCAGATAAAGGTACTCCAAGTGTATTGCTTGTTTGTGGTACACCCACCTGGTGAGTAAACCAACAGGGTACACATGGCGCACATGCAAATAGAGTGGGAAGAATGTGGGAGCCAATCAATAGAGACTCCTGAGCAGTGTTGCCAGGTCCGCGGTTTTCCCGCGGAATTGGGCGACTTTTGAAGTGTTGCCGCGGGTTGAATTTTTTGTCCGCTGGTTCGGGTAGACCTATTTTGCATGCAAATTACATGAATATCTTTAAATAAAAATCCATATTTTAAATGAAATAATTTATTTATACCCAAATCCTACCAAACTGACTCCAGATCAGCACGTACACACATGGACACATGGGACACGCCCACATACACACACTTTAAAAGCAGTGGCACGGGCATATTTTGAGTTCTGATATTGGGCTGGTTTTGGGCTGGTTTTGTCACACAGACCTGGCAACCCTGGAGACGACCCGCAGCAGCACACACACCTGAGCCTCGCGCAGCGTCTTTTCGCAGCTCTTTTCCGGACAAAGTACGCCGCATTTTGTCAATGAAGTTACTTAATGAACGGTTCTCAGTTGTATATGTTGGTCAAATGCTTCTATAGTTTACTTTACTTGTGTTGGTTAGCATTGTAACACTGTGTGTTGTTAGCACCGTAATGTTAGTATTGAATGGGACGTATTTAATGTATATTGTTGTGTGTGTAACGTGGTCAACATCAACAGGAACTCATTGGCTTGTCTTTATGAATAATATTAGTTTGAATGGGTAATTACTACAGTCTCCGTTTGTCTGTCAACATTTAGCGAAAGAAACAACCAATGAACACTCAGTAAATCACAAAGGACCTCCCACCTCACAGGTAAGGCTCATTAGCAACCCGTCAGTCGCGATTAATGAATTTCAAAATGTGCGATTAATTAGTTAATTTTTTTTAATCGATTGACAGCCCTAATATATATGTATATATATTATTATATATAATTATAATTCAGAGATGGATATTGTATTTTTTACCTTTGTCTAAAAGTTACTAGTTCTTTGACGATTTTTAATTTAACATACTAAATGTGTGATCATTCTATAAAATTATGGAACTAATATTGTATACTTATACAATCATATATAATATTACATTAACAATATTAATGCTACAATATTAATGATACAATAATAAATTATATTAATGATACAATAATATATAATATTACAAAATGGGGAAGGAGACGTTCTGCTGCTGTTAAAGATCAGAAACAAACAAATGTTCCAGCTTTATAAACCAAAGTGTATAAACCTGCACAGACCGGTCCACGAGGGATTTATTGATCACGTCACAGAGAAGATATTCCTTCCATTCCTTTATCCAAACTGCAGCCGATCCGAGGCCTGCAGGGTTTATCACAGTGACGTATATAAATGAGGCGTATTTATATTTAGACACAGAGGCGGACTAACAGTCACTCACACATTCCTACCTGAGTCCAATTCACCTGAGCTGCATGTCTGGGCTGAGGGAGGAAACCAGAGAACCGGAGGGAACCACGCCGCCACGGGGAGAACGTGCAAACACTGCCTGGTGGATCGTGGAGGTCTCCATCGTGGAATATGCCGACTACCAACTATTCATACACTCTGTCATATCTATGAATGTGTTTTAACTCTAAATCTGTCCTTCTGGTCACATGACATCTATTGTTCTGTCCATCCTGGAGAGGGATCCTCCTCTGTTCTCTCCTGAAGGGTTCTTACCTTTTTTCCCCTGAAGGGTTGTTTGGGAGTTTTTCCTGATCCGATGTGAGGTCAAAGGTCAGGGATGTCTATGTGTACAGATTGTAAAGCCCTCTGAGGCAAATTTGTGAAATTGGGCTATACAAATAAACTGAATTGAACTCCACACAGACGGTCTGGGATGGAAGTCTGGCCCGCCGTGCCGTGAGGTGACAGTTTCTCGCCACCACGCCACCGGAAGGCCCGAGAACACATTCCTGGATTTCTTTATTACACTTTCTAGGACATCCACGGCTAGTGACAATTAAAACAAGTATATAGTACATGTACAATAGCTTTATGAATACGTATGTTCATAGTTTATGTTTCAATGCACATTGCACTGTGTGGTCCCAGATGAAGCTGAAGGGTCCTGCTGGTCCGTGCGGAGGCCACGATGCAGCTTATACACAGGGAACAGATCAGAGGTCGTCAATCAAATCCTTTCACAATAAACCAAACAACGAAGACAACAACCGCTGCAGAGCGAACATGACAACAAGGTGCATCATGGCCGCCGGAGCTGAGAAGCAGTTGTGTCCAAAAATGAAGTGCAGCACATTAGTCCCTTTAGTGGAAGCTGTTATTACAAGTGAATAAGTAAATGCCTTTTCTTCCTCAGTCATAGGAACGACTCAGTAGAAGTTAACGCTCTTGTCCTTCAGTCACGACGGCTAAAAGATGTTCTACTGATATTATCACACGGATAATGGACAAGCATTTTAATATGCATCTGTAAGAGGTCGGTAGGAGCAGACAGAGCTCGCCGTGGCCGAAGCCGACTGAGGGGATCGATGCAAATGATGGAAAGTGAATGATTTTTTAAAAACGTTTCTTTTAATCAGCGAACCACATCCCACACTTTGTTCTCCCGTCCGAAACAATGACAAGAAACCAGCGAGTAGGCAGAATCAACCCATGCTTTTATTTAATCCATTGCCCGGAACCCCCGACCCGCCTTCCACGACAGAAATATACGAAACCTTCTCCCGGCCAGGCAGAAAGATGTCAGTGGTTTTGGATATTGCGAGTAATGCGAGTGGAAGTGTGGGCGGGGCTTAGATCAGCGACACACCGCCAGTGTTCCAGCCGTAATTAATGCAGCAGTGGCTGAACATGCAGATGTGCCTCCACGCCTCGGTGCTCCGTCGGCTGCGGTCCGGCTGCGCGCTCCCGCCGCGCGCTCCCGCCGCGCCCCATTTCAGTGTGTGTGTGCGTGTAGCTGTGGCTCGACCCGCGTGCACGCGGACGACGCGGCGGACATGCTGTGCGCGGACACAAAGTCGCCGCCGTGTCGTGGGCGGAGTCACATCAGTGGGCGGGGCGCGAGGGAGGCTCCGACCGGGCCACGCGGAGGCACCTGAGCTAAATTTTGAGTGTCATGGCAAAGGCTGTGAATACTTATGTACATGTTATGTTTTCATTCTTTATTTTTAACAGATTTGCAAAAATTAGCAAAAAACTGTTTTCACTTTGACATTATGGGTTGTTGTGTGTAGAATGTTGAGGAAAATTATGAATTTAATCCATTTTGGAATAAGGCTGTAACATAACAAAATGTGGAAAAAGTGAAGCGCTGTGAATACTTTCCGGATGCACTGTATGTGTGTATATATATATGTGTGTGTATATATATAATGTATACATATATGTGTGTACATATATGTGTGTATATATATATACAGGTATATGTGTGTATATATATATATATATGTGTGTGTATATATATATGTGTATATATATATGTGTGTGTATATATATGTGTGTGTATATATGTGTATATATATATACAGTATAATATATATATGCATATATATACTGTATTTAATTCGTTTTTTATTAATTTCATTTGTTTTATATTATTTCTTTTTTTCATTTTAGAATTAAGCCATTCTGTGAATCTCGCCAAACCTCCCTTCCCAGGGGGGGGGTGTGAGGGATTCTTATGGCAGAGACACACGAGGTGACTCAAACCGAACCCCCCCCCCCACACCTGCAGAAGGTGTAGGCGATTCTACACCCGGGAAAGTTTAGGAAATTTGCCTACAAACCCCCCCCGTGTGGCGGCAATGGCCGACACTCAGGGGAGGGCAGGCAAATCCCTAGAACTTTCTCCTACTGCCTCCTACGGACTCACAGATCCGCCCCACTCCTTCCGAAGAAGGAGCAGTGCCGCCTGCTAGAATTCACGAGTATTACATAGTCTGATTCGCTGCTCCGTGACGTCACAGGCGACTTCAAAGCACAGAACCAGTTAGAACTGGTGGGTTGAGTGACGTCACAATGCTCGCTTCAAAGACGTCTCTATGGTAGTTCCGATGCGATATATCTTTGGCCACAAGTCTTTGGGGGCGCTGTTTCCCCCCCCTGGACACGAGGCAAAGAGACCCCGTATGTTCCCCTTTGAGTGAGAGACGACCAGTGTTGCCAGGTCCGCGGTTTTCCCGCGGAATTGGGCTACTTTTGAAGTGTTGCCGCGAGTTGAATTAGTTGTCCGCTGGTTTGGGTAGACCTATTTTGCATGCAAATTACATGAATATCTTTAAATAAAAATCCATATTTTAAATGAAATAATTTATTTCTACCCAAATCCTACCAACTGACTCCAGATCAGCACTACACACATGGACATGGGACACGCCCACATACACACACTTTAAAAGCAGTGGCACGGGCATATCTTGAGTTCTGATATTGGGCTGGTTTTGATTGGCCATTGGGCTGGTTTGGTCACACAGACCTGGCAACCCTGCTCCCGAGCAGCGGAGACAGCAGTCCAGTTCCCCCCAGAAGCCCAGTCGCAGGAGGACATGGGGGACTGGATTTATTGGTAGGAGCAGTTCTAGTAAGTAGAAATAATAAGAGTAAAACAAATATGAGAAATAAACAAGGTATGTTAAACAAGCGTTAAACAGGGTTTGGTTGTCTTGGCGATGCACGAGTTCGAGTCAGCGGGGGTGCCGGGCTTTATTGTTCAGAACCTGCATTGAGATCCAACCACCAGGCCCCGTTCAGAGGCCTCCAGAGATGTAAGGGACCTGGTAATATACTGTACTTTACTGTCGTTGGATATCGCACATAAACTAGTTGATCACTTTAAAGAAAACCACAGGTGTCAAACACAAGGCCCGCGGGCCAAATCCGCCCCGCCACATCATTTGATGTGGCCCCTGATGACTTGAAAGACATTTGATTACCTTTTCTTAAAGAAATTCAAGACAAACATCCTGTGCTTTTATTTTGAAGGTTTCAAATGAAATGGATTCATGTTATAATATTAGAGAAATGTTCTTATGTATAATATGTCTACACTCAAATAAACAAGAATCAAATGCAAAGAGAGTTATTTAACAATGTGTTTGAGTAGTTTATACCGTGTTACAGTTACAACCGGCCCTTTGAGGGCAGCCATGATGCTGATGAGGCCCTCGGTGAAGATGAGTGTGACACCCCTGCTTTAAACCCTCAGTTTGCACACAAGCCCCTATTTTACCAGAATTAAACCAGTCTTGTTAATCCCCATGGAAATATTCCACAATGAATAATCCTGATATCTTGCAACCTAATTTAACACTCCTGCTTGAAGCAGCTGTAGCTAGCACATTGACATGGAGATCTTTGCCTATTTTTCTCTCCAAAATTTCAACTGGTCACATTTTGTGAGCCCCAAAAAAACAATCTCACAGACATGACCAGGCTCGAGAAAAGAAAAAATAAGTAATTATACTGCAAAACACGTTTAAAGACCAGTCTGTAAATTGTAAACCTGCTTAATTTTTTTCTTCATTTGCAATCCATGACAATGTTTTCCAGAAGCCTGTTTTGGGATTTATTGGCCTTGATTTGATTTGCATCGAGTAATTCATGCAGGATTTGTGTGATTTATCAAAACCATCCTAAAGGTAGGCGACAAACATCCATAAAGGAAGTGAAATGAAACAGTTTGTCCCCAAAGGGCCTTGGCAGGTAGAACGTGTATACGTTTGCATCAGGCCTCCGAGACTTTCTCTGTTTCGCAATAGTCTATATTTTTGTTGTTATCCCCAAATTGTCCCAAAATCCCACCCCATGCGCAATACCATGAACCTGAAACTAGATCATGGGAAACGGTAATTAAAGTAACAAAATCTGAAACGTCTGAATGTAAAAAAAAGAAGAGAAGTGTCTCTCAATACTTACCAACTTCTCCAGTCTGTCTGTATAGCCCTCAGCCCCAAGCCAATCTGTTAATACAGAATATGGTAATCTCAAATAATAGCGGCCTTGAATAAAGTGGATTTTCATTGTAGTCTTTCTCAGACGTCACTGAAACAGAAGACGGATGGATTAATCCACATTCACCAGACTTATCTTTTAACCTGACGAGTCTCATTCTGTATAATTTAAAACGGTAACCTATGTAGTGTTAAACAGACCATAATAGAACGAAAGGTGAAAAGAAATAGTTCATATATCATATTTATAATCTGTTGATGTATTGAAACTGAGCCGTTCAGTGCATTGGGCTGAAAGCTCAACGCTGCAGCGCCCCCGTGTGGCCACGTGGGGGGACGCACATGTACGAGGTGGACTGAACGCTCTCCTATGTTATCAAGTGGTTCATTGCAATGGCCTCTTCAGGTGGAGCTGACCATCCGGCTTCATTGTAATACATGACACATTGTGATGCGTTGATCATCATAAAAAAGGGGGCTTTTGAGGAAATTATCACAAGAACTCAAATAAATGCCCTGACAGATATCCAAACACATGTGGGGGGAATTGATGACAGAGAGAGAGAGAGAGTAAGTTTTATTCTTAAATACTTAATAATCAAGAAAAAATGTGTCTACGTCCCTGGGAAATAAATCTTGAGCCGGAGATTTGCCAGTGGTAGAATTACAATATCCTATTTCTGTGTGTGTGTGTGTGTGTGTGTGTGTGTGTGTGTGTGTGTGTGTGTGTGTGTGTGTTTTGTACGTCTGGCTTGGCGAAATGAGGTGACATCTTTGTATATTGTTTATGTATTTAATGTCCTGTACTCTAGGTGTATACAGTGGGAGGGGTGGGGGGAGTGGGTTTGTTATCTGATATTTCAACAAAAAGATGATAAACAATGGAAGTATCAGTTCATGTTTACTGCATGTGTTATGTACCTGCCAATATTTCCAAATAAAAGAATACATTATTTGTTTTGTTTTCTTTTTACATATACTGTTGCAGTGTGTCTCATCCTGTACTGTTATTGTTGTATGTGTGTTATGGTCTGTCAAGAGACTACAGATGCTAAATAGCTGAAACTACAAGCTGGTGCAGTGCATCAAATGGTGACATTTATGTTTTAACTGTAAATAATCCCTCTTAAATAATAAGATAATAATATATAATATATTTCATTTAGCATCCATTTTGGTTTTACAGCTCATACAGCTGTACTGAATAGCAACAGATCACTGAGAAATAATAATAATATAATATAATATAATCAGTTTGGATAAAAGCGTCTGCTAAATGACATGTAATGTAATGTAATAATAATAATACTACTACTACTAATAATAATAATAAAAACAATAATAATAATGATATTAACTCGTATGAATCAAATATATATTTAAAAAACATGGGGGACATAATTAATATGTCTTTCTGTATTGTTCAATCGCACGCACGCACGCACGTCAATGCCATGGAAACCGGACCGAGGGTATTTAAGGCCGCGGACGTTCTGATTCTCCCCTTTGCACCTTGGACTTTGACGCGAGCGGACCTCACCTGTGAACCCTCCTGTGAACCCAAACCTGTGAAGGAAACTCTGAGACTTTTGCACTGCTTGAGTCTTTTTGTAGGAAACCGGACTACGAGAGACCTGAGACCCCGAGGAAGGCCCTCCGACGACCGAGAGCCGAGGACGAGCCCCTGCTGAAGCGACCGGGCTGTGACTTGGACTATAACTTCAGGTAAGACCATTTCTTCATTTAATTTAGCATTTTTATGATGAATGTATCCCCTTAAATCCATAGAAGTGTTCTCAGTTTAGAAATCAGTGAAACGTTTTGAGTTTAAAGGTTTATAATGTTGACAGGAAAACATATTTTGTGAAAAGTGACCCTCAGTCGATGATTCGTCGTGTAAAATGAGATTTGAGTTGCAGAATGTCTTGAAAATGTCGGGAGATGTGCGGAATGTGTTAACAATTAGTGCAAAGCCTCGAAACCTCTTTTATTTGTGTTTTAAGGCATCAAAACGTCTTAGTGTAACTTTGAAATTACAGAAAAAAGATGGCGCCTGAAGCATTTTTATAGAATTCTCAAATATACTCTGTAAAATGCATAAACTCGGCACCATGGTAACCATATGAAACGCTGCGGTCACCTGACCTGACCTGCGCGTGACCCTGAGCTGCTCTGTCGTGACCGTTGAAACGGGCCTTATTGTACACACATCTGCTCCTTTTACTTTATCATATTAAAGTGATTTATTTAATATTAAAATGCACTGTGCTCGTTGTCGCGGTGCTTTGTTTGCTGATGGGAGTGCACGAGCGCGCGCTGCCTCCAGCATCTCCTCCACGCGCTCTGAGATGCACCTCGTGAAGTGGAGAACAATGAGTTATGAACGAGAGAGGTTACAGTGTCGCCATGTTTCACTGTGCGTCCTCTAGTCTTATTTATTATTATGTTATATGTTGTTTCGCCTGCGTATTATGACAGCAATCGGCGTTGTTTGCCCTTTGACCTCAACCCGAGCTTGAACCCTCTTGTTGACCGGAGCTGTGAAGCTAACTCCTTGAGCTGTTGACCGCTAGCTGAAACCTATCCTTGAATCTCGTTCTAGTTCCTGACTTCCTCTTCCGCGGAAGAAGCCGGAGAATGGAGGACTACTTCCCGTTTGGCGAGCCCGGAGGTAAGTTTTATATTTATATTTAGCATTTTTGTGATTGTTTCTTACCTTAAAACCATTTAAAACGTTCTCAGTTGTGAAATCAGTGAAACCTTTTGAGTTTATAGTTGTACAGTTCACAATGTCAAGGGGCCTGTTTGAAACATACATATTTGGTGGAGGTTTCTCCATGTAAAATGATTATTTGAGGACCGGAATGTCTTAAAAGTCGCTGGATATCTGTGGTATGTGTTAACTATTAGTGTAGCGGATTGAAAACACTGTTATTTTATTTTATTGCTCCTTTTACTTAATACTATCCCATAAACGATTTATTTAACAATTAACCCTCCTGTCGCACAATTAAAGGTTTAGAAAGGGCAAAGTGAGGAGATATGAAACATTGTCTAGTCTGGAAGGTGTGGCTCACGAGTCTAAACAGTTGTACATTGACCTGCTAACGGATTGATTAGCAGCTGGAATCTGAAACTATTATTGCTCAATGTAATCCAGAAATATTTCATGGCATGACGAATCCTGTTTGAATGTTTCCCTGCAGCCGGTGGCGACAACGTTGGAGCTCCACCTCCCCCCCCGCCCCGCCTGCCCCCCCTCCCCCCGGGGGCAGCCTTCGGAATGGACTTCGGCGGTAAGAAATCAGAGCAATGCACAATTCAAGGTTTATATAGGGGGAAAGTGAGAAGATATGAAACATTGTCGAGTCTGGAAGGTGTGGCTCACGAGTCTAAACAGTTGTACATTGACCTGCTAACTGATTGATTAGCAGCTGGAATCTGAATCTATTATTGCTCAATGTAATCCAGAAATATTTCATGGCATGACGAATCCTTAAATGTTTCCCTCCAGCCGGTGGAGACTACCTTGGAGCTCCCGGCCGCCCTGCGACCATCAGGTTTGTCCTGGAACGTAACCTTGCGGACATTCACTTTGACATGGCGTATGTGGCTTTATTGCTTGTCTTGGAGCGTGTCCCCCCAGATGAGGGCCAGCTGCGACTCATCCGACTCCGACTCATCCGACTCCGACTCCGGCGACGCATGGCCCGCGTCCAACTCCGACGGGGCCGACCCGGACAGGCCCCCAGGTAAGTTATCAGGTTAGTAATACAAATGTCCCTTTACACTTACACTACACTGTTTAAAGTACTGTTATTGGTTTGTATGTGCACTTTATTTTATATTCAACTGTAAATGTAATATGTTACAATTCTTGCACTTTGTTGATTGTTGATTGTTGAATTTTATTGTCTAATGTTGCACCACCACACATTCTTTGTATGTGAAAACATACTTTGCAATAGATAGATGGATAGATAGATAGAGAGATAGATGGATAGATAGATAGAGAGATAGAGCTATAGATAGATAGGCAGACAGACCGAGAGACAATAGATAGATAGATAGATCTGGCCTTGGGTATTCCTGTCCTCTCACCCTCTCTTTAGCTGTGGAACATCCTGAAGAAGCTCCGGCCCCAGCCCCCCAGAAACCAGAAGTCTCCCAGGAGGAGCAGGAAGAGGAGGAGCCCGACTGCCCGGCAGGACCGATAAAGTGCCAGACAGCCTTCCCTCGCGCCTGGCGGGGGAATCCACTTCGACGACGAAGAAGATGACGAGGGAGGACCACATGAGAAGGATGAAGGACTACAGGACCAGATGAAGAGCGGCGGTTGCCTTTCTTTTAGTGGGCGTGAGTAAGTAATCCCTCACTCAGACTACAGAAGTATCAGTAATACGATCCCATCATTGGAGGCCAGATTCAACACAACAATGTAAAGGTTGTGTAGTTCAGTTCAAACGTATTCATCTCTGGTGTTTGTGTCTCACAGGGCAGGACTCCTCTGTCTCTCTCCCAGCTGAGGGAGGACGTCAACCAACCCGTCACCCTCAGCAGACCACTGAACAAGGACAATCAGGACCCCGCCCCGCCCACCCAGGAAGAAGAAGACGGACGCCTCAGCCTGAACAACAAGACATAATTATTCTCAAAACGTTGAAGTATTTCATTTGTCACATGGAATCCTGTCTGTTCATGTAAACTGTGTACAGTATTTAGATTGTTGTCCTGATTTTAATGAATATATGTCCAACAAAATCTAAATGTGTCTTTTTATTTAAAACTCCTGGGTCAGCAAACACTGTTATGATGTTCATATTGGGTTATAAATCAACTTTAATGGTTGAGACTTATGCACTACAATGTTATAGTTTATATATTTACTTATTGTGTTGATTCTTAATAATTAATGTCAGTAATATATTGTTAGTTTACGCCAGTGCTCATTTTTCATCTTCATAATGGGTAAACGATTAAACCCAAAATTATATTTTTGTTTTGTGTTTTGCCAAAAATAGCTTAAATGACCACAACGATATTTTATTGAATATAAAACATCCTAAATGGCAAAGCGTCAACATGTCATGTCAGTTGGCAACAATCAGTATCAAATACCAACACATACAGTATCTTCACTCTAAATAATCCAACGAAAGCAATGCCTCATTTATATTTACAAGATTTTGATTGACAAAAATAGAAAATAGGAAAGTAAGTAACAGACCCCGGCGGTATATGAAACGATGCTTTTATACCAAACTCCTAACTGGATGGAGAACATTGAAACAAAACCAAAGAACAGACAACATGGAGGAGCAGCAGCATGACGTCCTCTGGAGGCTGAGGACAGGAGACATGAGCATCTCGTCCAGCAGCTCCTGGAGAGTCCGTCTGGAAGCTCCTCGCCTCCCAGCAGCCGGACACAGGGCTCAGCCTTCTGGACTCGTTGAACGTGGCATGTCGCTTCCAACCTGTAGAGTGAATCAAACGGAGACTTTAATCGTCCCGTTGATACACATACACACATATATATATATATATACACTACCGTTCAAAAGTTTGGGATCACTTAGAAATGACTTTATTTTTCAAAGAAAAGCAGTTTTTTCAATAAAGATAACATTAAATGAATCAGAAATACACTCTCTACATTGTTAATGTGGTAAATGACTATTCTAGGTGGAAACGTCTGGTTTCTAATGAAATGTCTCCATAGGTGTATAGAGGCCCATTTCCATCAACTATCACTCCAGTGTTCTAATGGTACATTGTGTTTGCTAATCGCCTTAGAAGACTAATGTCTGATTAGAAAACCCGTGCAATTATGTTAGCAGAGCTGAAAACAGTTATGCTGGTGATATAAGCTATACAACTGGCCTTCCTTTGAGCTTGAAGTTTGTAGAACAAAATTAATACTTCAAATATTAATCATTATTTCTAACCTTGTCAATGTCTTGACTATATTTTATATTCATTTGATAAATAAAAGTGTGATTTTTCATGGAAGACACAAAATTGTCTGGGTGATCCCAAACTTTTGAACGGTAGTGTATATATATATATATACATATATACACATATATACATATAGATATACATACACATATATATATATATATACACATATACAGTGGGGGGGGAAAGTATTTAGTCAGCCACCAATTGTGCAAGTTCTCCCACTTAAAAAGATGAGGCCTGTAATTTTTATCATAGGTAAACCTCAACTATGAGAGACAAAATGAGGGGAAGAAATCCACAAAATCACAGAGCCGTGATGTTTTGGGGCTGTCGCTGGGCAACACGGACTTTCAACTCCCTCCACAGATTGTCTATGGGGTTGAGATCTGGAGACTGGCTAGGCCACTCCAGGACCTTGAGATGCTTCTTCCGAAGCCACTCCTTCGCTGCCCGGGCGGTGCGTTTGGGATCATTATCATGCTGAAAGACTGTAGCAGGCCTGAGGCCGCCACCCGTGGGTTTCCCCCACCAGCACCAAGGATCCGCCAGACAGCAAGAGGTTTTGTCGGAAGACATCTTTTATTTGGCAAAATACCGCACACCGAGCAGACCGCCAAACATACGCGTCTGCTCCCTTTCCCTCTCCCTCCAGCTCTGCTGCCCTTTTATACAAGCGGCTGCTGACTGATTGTCAACCAGCCAGCAGCCAAGGCCAGATTGGGGACAGCTGCCACATATCCCCACCACCCGATTTAGGCCAGGGCTCCATCCGGCCTAACCTACTCCCCCTCCCCCCCCATGAGAGCTTGGGCGGAGGAGGGGCTCTGGGGGACCGGGCTCGGGATGTGGGGGCTCTGGGGGACCGGGCTCGGGACGTGGGGGCTCTGGGATCCGGGACGGGGAGCTGAAGCCCGCCGGGCCAGGGAACGGGGAGCCGGGACTCGGCAGCTCCGACGCGTGCTGGGTCTCGGGGTTCGGCCGCAGAGCCGGCGGGTCCAGGAAGGCCTTGAGGAACCGGCGGTTCTCCTCCGCCTGTGCCCGCCCCATCTCCTCAATTCTGGCCAGCATTTGGCCCAAGCTGTCCATCAGCTCCACCTCCGGATCTGGCCGCATCCTTTCCAGGCGCTGGGTTCCAGGGGGCCCCATGTTGGGCTCCAGTGTAGCAGGCCTGAGGCCGCCACCCGTGGGTTTCCCCCACCAGCACCAAGGATCCACCAGACAGCAAGAGATTTTGTCGGAAGACATCTTTTATTTGGCAAAATACCGCACACCGAGCAGACCGCCAAACATACGCGTCTGCTCCCTTTCCCTCTCCCTCCAGCTCTGCTGCCCTTTTATACAAGCGGCTGCTGACTGATTGCCAATCAGTCAGAGCAGCTGACTGATTGTCAACCAGCCAGCAGCCGAGGCCAGATTGGGGACAGCTGCCACAAAGACCCAGCCACGTTTCATCTTCAAGGCCCTTGCTGATGGAAGGAGGGTTTCACTCAAAATCTCACGATACATGGCCCCATTCATTCTTTCCTTTACACGGATCAGTCGTCCTGGTCCCCCTTGCAGAAAAACAGCCCCAAAGCCTGATGTTTCCACCCCCATGCTTCACTGTAGGTATGGTGTTCTTTGGATGCAGCTCGGCATTCTTTCTCCTCCAAACACAGTTGAGTTTTTACCAAAAAGTTATATTTTGGTTTCATCTGACCATAAGACACTCTCCCAATCCTCTTCTGGATCATCCAAATGCTCTCGAGCAAACTTCCGACGGGCCTGGACACGTACTGGCTCAAGCAGGGGGACCCTCTGGCCCTGCAGGGTTGGAGTCCCTGGCGGCGTAGTGTGTAACTGATGGTAGCCGTGGTTACGTTGGTCCCAGCTCTCTGCAGGTCATTCACTAGGTCCCCCCGTGTGGTTCTGGGATTTGTGTTCACCGTTCTTGTGATCATTTTGACCCCACGGGGTGAGATCTTGCGTGGAGCACCAGATCGAGGGAGACTCTCAGTGGTCTTGTACGTCTTCCATTTTCTAATAATTGATCCCAGTTGATTTCTTCACACCAAGCTGCTTACCTGTTGCAGATTCAGTCTTCCCAGCCTGGTGCAGGTCTACAGTTTGTTTCTGGTGTCCTTTGACAGCTCTTTGGTCTTGGCCATTGTGGAGTTTGGAGTGTGACTGTTTGAGGTTGTGGACAGGTGTCTTTTATACTGATATCGAGTTCAAACACGTGCCATTAATACAGGTAACGAGTGGAGGACAGAGGAGCCTCTTAAAGAAGAAGTTACAGGTCTGTGAGAGCCATAAATCTTGCTTGTTTGTAGTTGTAGGTGACCAAATACTTATTTTACCGAGGAATTTACAAAACAATTTCTTTAAAAATCCTACAATGTGATTTTCTGGATTTCCCCCCCTCATTTTGTCTCTCATAGTTGAGGTTTACCTACGATGAAAATTACAGGCCTCTCTCATCTTTTTAAGTGGGAGAACTTGCACAAATGGTGGCTGACTAAATACTTTTTTTCCCCACTGTATATACATATACACACACATATACACATACACATACACACATGTATATACACACACATATACAGTGCATCCGGAAAGTATTCACGCTTCATTTTTTCCACATTTTGTTATGTTACACCAGTATGTACATGTTATGTTTTTGTTCTTTATTAACAGATTTGCAAAAAACAGGTTTCACTTTGTCATTATGGGTTGTGTGTAGAATGTTGAGGAAAATAATGAATTTAATCCATTTTGGAATAAGGCTGTAACATAACAAAATGTGGAAAAAAATGAAGCGCTGTGAATACTTTCCGGATGCACTGTATATATACACACACACATATATATATATATGTATATATTTTCTGACAAGAAAAAAATCCAATCCACATTAGAAAATACAAGAAATGTTAATTTTATTAATACATAATAAAAAAATGACAGCAAGTCAAGGCGGGGCTCACTGAGATAATTGTTGTCTTCCGACAGACTTGACAACCTATGTACACGCGACTCTAGATCGGAAACCTACATGCTGGTGTCGAGTTACGCTTTAAAGCCAGATTATGACAATTTTCCTGAATAATGTCACCCGTGACATTAAATGCTCGTATGACTGGAGCACGACAAGAAAGTTCATCTTGAAGCCAATAAACCAACTTGGTAACGTTGACATGAAATCCATTTCTATTTCGCGAGCAATCGTCACCAAGGCCTACTGGGTAAGTAAAATATGTAATCTATTGGATATGAATGAAACTCCATTTTCAAGATGCCGCATCGTGTTGAAAAAAAACATACAAAGTCTGGCTTCAAACACCTTTTACCTTTAAAAAAAGAAAGAAAAAAAAGGGACAGTACAAAAGCTGCATTGTGCCACATTTCATGGGTAAAATGTGTCGTCGCTGAGGTTTCTGGACTACTCCTTCTGAACGTCAACGGTATTGGATGATGTCCTCCACACGGTCGCTTCCTAGTGCAGTTAGGTTAAGGAGACAAGATGACATCTCTCCGATTGAGGGATCACCAGTTTGAAGATCAGCGCTACGAGGGCGACGTCTGCTGCTCTAGAAGTCCTGGCGTATGTTCTCCTTGTTCTCGTCCCCCTGCTGTTGCCTGAGCTGAGTCACTTCGTTCTCCAGCTGGATGATGGCCCGCTCGATCTCAAAGTTCTTACTGACCAGAGACACCCAGCTGTGGAGGGGACACACACGGATGTTTACAACTCAGGGGGGGGGGATCGTGCCAAACACATTCCTGTGCACGGCGATTGTAAACTCCTCAATAACAACATACTTTGACTCCAGCTCTCGCAGTTTGGCTCCTCCGGCTAACTGGTCGTTCTTTCGCTGCCAGTTTAAATCCTGAATTTGCTTCCTGTGAGGCCACAAAAAAGTTACATAATTTAACGTGGGTTCAAATTTGTTCCCAGACACTTTGATTTGCCGCGGGGGGTGTTCCAGTGATCCGCCTCACCTGAACTTCTGGAGTTCCTTTTGAGCCATCTCAATCAAGAAGGCCAAGTTACTGAAGGAGAAAGACGAGGCAACGCATGAGCAGCATTCAATCATGATAATGCACAGGGTTCAGGTGTGCGAGAAACGGCCGCCACCACGTACTCGTTGTAGACTTTCCACGCGTTGGTCCCGTACTGCGACATCAGCTCCAGGTTCTCGATGCGGATGGCCTGGTGCTCGAGCTGGGCCATCGAGTTGTTCACGCACTCCTGCCACGCCGTGATGTCGTTCTTCTGTCCCGACGAGGGGGCTGGCAGCTCATATCTGCACAGGAGAAATAATAAATGCATTAAAAAAAAAAACACCCGGGCTTTCATTTTAAAAACGGTTAAGTGAAGTTAACTGCAGCAACACTGTTGGCGTTATCCGTTACACTTTGGCTTTTTAGAAACGAGCGCCGACGTATCTTATTTGCGTTATCTGTTTCTAATTGGTTAATCTTCTTGTTGCATGTCTTGTTAGTACTTGACAATGTCTAAGACATACCTGCAAACTCATGAGGGGTGAAAAAGGTGACAACGGGGGGGGGGGGGGGGGTGCAGGTGACTTTTTTTTTTTTTTGTCACCACACCACATCCACGTTGTTTGAAGCCTCACAGCTTTTAGAACCACAACTACAGTCATTTTATTGTTCTGACCACAAATCTAAATAATGATAATAAACAGTTTAAGAACAAAAGGTTCTCCGCTCTTACTCAGCCCTATAATGATAGTAATAACAAATATACATTGTCATTATATATAATATGGTTAAAGTCATTCATGAACCAACTTCCTTTTGTTTTGCCTGAACAGTCCTCATGGACTTTTCCCTGAATCTGTTCTGTCTATACCTGTTTGTCACGATACTCATATTATAACTTCTATACATATTACATACCTGCCATAAATATCATGATACCCGATACCAGAATTCAATACACCATACAAACAATATGGTACCATAATTACGAGACTGGTATATTTATCTATAATAGTAATAAATAAAACATCTGTATGGTTCTTTTTACCAACTTTTTCAACACTTAACAAATGACAGTAATATGAGTATTAATACAGCCAGATATGAATGAAACTACATGGTTCCATCATAGCATTGATGATCACTATGAGGCCGTTAGTCTCTGACCAGATGATCCACAGTTCATCAGGATGAGCAGCTGGAGAGTTACACAACTTTACAGACTGAAACATTTCACTTCTGGCATCTTTTTATTTTTTAAGCCGAAGTCTCTAAAGCTGCGCCACTTCTCTCGCTGTGAGCTGCGCAGCGCAGTGTGCGCAGACAGCTCGACACGGAGCAGCGCATGCGCTCTGATCGCTCTCTTAATGAAGTATCGATACTAAAAATATGCTAAATCACATCGTGTTTAACGTACGGGTACTTTGTTAGCATCGCTACACCGTGCAGCGTGACAGGAGTAGATGTAGCGGGCTAACATTCAAGCTAACCTGAACCCCCAAACGCTGTGGACATCTGAACGCTGATTGGCCGAGACGCGACACGTCCATCAAAGATGTTTTATTGCGAAGAGCAACACTTCACACTTTTCTCTGCGTCTCACTGCAATCTCAACGGCAGCGGGCCAGGTGACCCCCCCCCCCCCCCAAAAAACACAGAAACTCTTCGGATCTCCACGATTCACGTGGATGACCTATTTTGAGTTCAAAACGGTGAATTTCACCGAAAGGTGACAAGTTTGCAGGTATGCTAAGAGTATTCACCATTCTCACTATTAATTGTTTGTGCACCCATTAGTAAATATTGTAGAAACATTGTATGTGTAATCTTATGCTTTTAGGTTTGTTTTGTGACGTCTGCCTTTCTGGACTACGGATCAAAAATAGCCTCTTGGCTAATAACTCTGGCACATTTACAGAAATGTTTATATTGATGTAGACTACCCCTTATCAAATTAACCACGTTTAAAAAATAATTTTAAAAACATGAAACTCTGCCTTATTTATTAACATTCACTATTCTTATTGCAGCAAGGCGCGTGTTCAAATAGTTCACATTTTAATTCCCTCCACACAAAAATACAATTAGCGTACAGGAGCTGAACAAATTAATGAAATTATCCATTCTTCAATATTTAGAAAATTATTTGTTTGTTAATAATTAGTAAGTACAACATTTTTAAAGGTTTGCAATGATATTAAACTGAATAGCTTTGGGTCTTCGGACAATTAGTAAAAAAATTATGTGTTTCCCTTTGCTGACATTTTGTACCAAAATATAACTCGAGTAAATTATTGTCGGATGAATCGCTAATTAAAATAACAAGTTGCCGCTTTCATTCCGTTTAGTAGTGTGATGCGAGAGGCTTGTGGCGCGTCATTTTGTAAATCTGTGGCACATTTCCACTAAACTGAATTAGCTAACTAGCCCGTTACAGGGTTAGATTTCCTTTTTAAAAAGCAGGTTGACTTCCATCTCTGTAAACATTGCAGTACCTCACTTGGTAATTGATTTTAAATCGACGTGTATAACTTTAACTGAGGCAAATAAGCAGACGGCATAACTTTATCAGTCAGTTGGACGCAGCAGTATCTATTAAATGAATGTGTGCGTGTGTGTGTGTGTGTGTGTGTGTGTGTGTGTGTGTGTACCTCTTCATGCTCAGTAGATCCATGGGCTGCCGAGCAGACAGACGCTCAAATTCATTCCTCATGATTTCGGTCTAATGGGCAAGAAAAACACATGTCGTTACATCTGTCCCACTGTTTAAGATGTGAAAAGGGGTGTTTTAGAAGTCTGGGGTGGGGGGCGTTCATCACCTCAAAAGTAGCGAAGTCAGGTGTTTGCAAGTAGCTCAGGTAGTTCTTGGTAGGTCGGTATCTTCTGGTCTCCTCCTCCACCAACGCTGCAGCCTAGAGAACAAAAGATTATCCGGGCTTTTAAAAGCATCCAACAAGAAAGACACATCTTTCCAGTGTTTACAATGGCCTGACAATCAAGCGGTGCAGGTGTTTTCTTATATATTTTGGACTGGAAGTTGGACTCAAGCAGGGAGAAACGCATTTGAAACATTTGATCACAAACAAAATTCAACAGAGCTTCAGAGAGACTGGAACACAAAACCGAATTATGGGTACGATGATGTGTACATTTTAGGTGCACAGATGGATATTAATAATATGCTAATTAGCATTTTGTAAAAAGAGAAAATACCTTTTTACAGCAGACCTTACACGGTACATTACATTTGACAGACCCAAAAACAACTTCCAATAAGCACATTCGAACCATGCAGGGGTCAAAATACAGATGATATCATAGGGTGCACACACACACACACACACACACACACACACACACACACACACACACACACACACACACACACACACACACACACACACACACACACACACACACACACACACACACACACACACACACACACACACACACACACACACACACACGCACACGCACACGCACACACACACACACGCACACACACGTTGTTGTACTGTTGTGAAATGGACTGAAGTGTTGACAGAAGCCGATAACACATTAAGAGTGAAAAGTAAGAACAACAGTATATGAATACACCCCAGGCCCTCACATGACCTGCCTGCTAATAAACACCCTGAACAGCTCACGTATGGTGGGAAAGTTATGGGTCTATTTCATTGTCTAAGCAGGAGGGGTCTACAGTTCCTCCCCGCAGGAAGCAAAGCTACCGTTCAACTGAAACACGGACTTTAACGAGATATACTGTGAGTTAAATGTTTCACTTAACTCTCGCGAGTATGCTCAAATGTACACGAACTAAAAGGCTCAAACTTTACATTAAAATGGGTCTAAATATCGCAACGAGTGCCGTGTTAAGCATGGTTACGTTAGCAGCCACGCTGCGGTTAACTCGCTCCCCTTTCACTCACCGCTTCTCGGACACCTGCGGCATCGTAACCTTGGTCAAAATACGGCAACGCATCGACGAACACTTCGCCAGCTACTGACGCCGTCCCAGCCATTTTAATCAGTCTATATTGTTGAGTTTGTTTGCTGTATACCCCTCGAAGCAACAAAAAAGTACAATCTTCCCAGCTAACTAAAAGCCAGTGGTTCCGGTCGCAACCTTCAAAATAAAGGTCTCAACCAGCAGCTTGTTGTGACCCCTAGTGGCGTGGAGTGGTACTGCTGCTTAGAGAAGACAAGATGTAAGAAGTTGTATGTTTTTGTACTCTGGCAAAGGTTTTGGCCTGTTTTTTAAACATATTTACTGTAGATGTCAATTCTGAGGCTTTTTTCTCCAAAGCATAGAATATATATATATAACTTGTTTCTTTGTGTCTGTCAAATAAATTGGACATTTATATTACTAATGAAATACACTAAATAGTATAACAACATTATGCTGAGTGCATACCCTATTATTGTTATGTAACTTGAAAATAGTAACATCAGACAATTAAGGTGGCAGGAGTTCAAAGTAGTAATTCTCCCATAAACATTTGGAGGACAATTAGATGCAAAAAAAGTACAGGTTATGTTTTCCCCTAATTATGTTTTGTTGTTGTTGCTATATATATTATTGTCTGTGTTTGTGCTTGCTTCTTTCTATATTTTTCTTATGTGCACATTTATTTATTTAGTATTCACACACTCCCTGTTCGGATATTTTTTTATTACAGATATTCATACCCTGTGGCTCACATCATAAACAGTTGACACATACATAGTGATACACGTAAATCGTGTAGCGTAAACTTGCCACACGACAAGTAAATAAGCTCTCGGGTCGACGTCATGACGTAATCACACGTATCCATGGTACGAAAAGTTACGCAGGGCGTGCAGCGGTTCAAAGAGGAAGGAAGATGGCGGATAACAAAGGCGAGGAGGATATGGAACCGTCTGCTAATTCGGACTCGGTGCCCTCGGCGCCCTCGGCGAAAGATAACGAGCAACCGGAGACGACAGCCGAAAATGCGGTAATAGTCATAGAATCGAATATGGAGGTTGGTGAAGAAACAGAGTCCCGCGATACCGCCGAAGAGACACCGACACCCACCCTCGACGGCGGAGACGGCAGCGACAGCCCCGCCGTCGCTGCGGCCGTCGCTGCTTCGGATGCTGCTACCACTGCTGCAGTGGTGGAAATCGACGTTAGCGTTAGCAACGCCGTCAGCCCAACGGCTACTACCAATGCAGAAGAGCCGACGGCGGCTGAAACCATGGTCACCGTGGCCGCCGCCGAGGCTCCGGTTGGCGGACTGACCACCGATATGTCCCCCCCACCGACGGTTCCGGCGGCGACACCGGTATCGCCTCCCATCAATTTCTTGGATACGTGCGCAGTTTGTAAACAAAGTCTCCAGAGCCGAGACTGTGAACCCAAACTTCTGCCATGTCTGCACTCCTTTTGCCTCAAATGTATCCCGCAACCAGACAGGCAGATCAGCGTGCAGGTACCTGGACTGCACGGGCAGACTGACACACACATCGGTGAGTTGTATTTATTAATTACAGTCGCCGTTAAGATAAACCGCCGTCTGTCAAAAGTTGTGCCATCAACAGTTCATTTTGTTATATTCGGCGACAATTAGACACGGTCTATTGAACCTGACGCCTATGGGGGGTTGGTCTGAACTCAACACCTGACGTTACACACACTAACGCGGACCGGTCAGTTGATTGAATGTCAGTATATGTCAGTATATAGCAGTACAAGAGGAAGAGGAAGAAGAAGAAGAGGAAGACGAAGCTGTCTGTGGCTCGCTAGATGCACAGTGCACGTTCTGTCCCTTCATAGTGGTCATCGTCAACAACGAGGCAATTTTGTAATTTGACAGGTGTGTGCTGACAAGACAGTGTCTCTCTGTCTCTCTCTCTCTCTCTCGGAGGTAAACTCACGTTATGCATTTCTAACCTTCTCGGTTGTTGAGCACTTCTACTGTTGTAATGATTTACACGCGTGGTGGCTCGTCAGTTGATTAACAGTTGCACGACACTGACGCGATTTGGATGGCGATCAGACACCTCAACCTACTCGTTATAACAACTATGAGGAGCAGTGAGCTCATCTCCAGTGAAGACACCGGACTGGAGTTGACAATACTATTAATATATCTAGCCACTTAATGTAGAAAAGTAACTTCTGCTGGATTTCTAGAAACCAAATGTCCTGTTAACACAAACAGTATGTTGTATATATATGTGTGTGTATATATTTACATATGCATGTGTATATATACATGTGTGTGTGTGTGTGTGTTTATATATGTATATACATATGTGTGTGTGTGTATATATATGTAATGTATATACATATGTATATGTATATATGTATGTGTATATATATAAGCGGTATTGATAATGGATGGATATATATATATACATATGTGTATATATATATATGATATTCGTCCCACAGTGGGGAAATTTCAAAAATCAGATATCATATATACATATGTATGTGTATATATACATGTGTGTGTGTGTATATATATAATATATAATTGAATATACATATGTATGTATATGTTATCCAATTGTTGTCTCAAAATACGACTGTGGCATAAAATACTATTTATACTACATATTTGTCTTGAACTTAGGTCATAAGTCTTAGGATGTAGTCATAACCATAACTATGGCCCATTAAAGGCATAATTACAAGGTTTCAAAAATGAGTTGCCTTGAATTCAATGCAATCTAATTAACAGTGCCATTTAAGTACATGCACTTGTCTCGTCAATGTGTTTGCCACCTTTAGGGCTTTTAAAAGGTGCGCACGTGTCTGCCCTGTCGATACAGTTTTTTGATAGCGTGATTGTCAGATACTTCACAAAAAGCCCCAAGAGTCAGTCAACAACAGCTCAACTGGAGTATCAAAAGCGTTACACCGTGAGCAAGCTTAGCAAACTAAAGCAAATAAAAAATGGTTTGCATGGTTTTCACTTCCCCTCTGAGGAAAAAAGACCATATTTATTTTATTTCTTGTCTCTTTTTAATTTAAATCCATAAATGTCCTTACATAGCTTCTCTCTTCAAGGTAGACTTTCACCGTCATTAATTTACTTATTCACTCTTTTCTTTCTTTCTTTTTGTCGGACGATGTTTTGCAGGCGCCTGGTCTCATTTCATGTTTATATGGAACCGCTCCACAAAAATATTTATTATTGCAACAGTGATCCAGATGATGTAACTCCAACATCTATTAAAAACAGACCTGAGCACTGGCAGTCTACAAAAAAATAATTGTGTCCTATTTCAAGTTTAACGAATGGGGCTCTGTCTCATGGTGACATCTCAAATTACTCCTGTTAATCTCCAGGTTTTAGCTTTGTGTGTCGACTTTACTTCCCCACAGTACCTACCACCAAGCTATATATATTTTACACCCAGGGAGAGTTATAACATAATTTATTTCAATCGTTTGTTTTTACGGGGACAATGCACACCAATCAACAGTAAAACTGTAATGCTGCGTTCACACCAAACGCGTTGTGAATATTATCAACGCTTTTGGTGTGAACGCAGCACAAGTAAGCCAGGATTCGCCAGAGAGGCTTATTTTCATCCACTATCCCTGGCCTTTATTTTTTGAAGGCAGCCTGAAATGACAAAATGTCCAAAAACATAATGCAACTGCGATGCATCGATGGACAGACAGTGACGTATGGACAGACACAATTGGCATATGAGCAAAAGAAACGTGTAGAACACATATATAACACTGATGCACACAACGCACATCAACACTGATCAGACAAATGCAGATTTACACCAAACAGACGGGACAGAATCACATGCTTTAAAATACAGTTTTCATGATGGATTCAGTATCGTAGCCGGCATTGCATTTCTCGAGGAAACTGTTACACATATACATGCATATATATATATATATATATTACACATACATATATGCATGCATACATATACATATATGCATATATCCATGCATACATACATATATATATACATACATGCATATATGCATATATCCATACATACATACATACATACACAGGGGGTGTTTATATTTGCACTTAGTAGATGATGTGGTTATGATGACTGCACTAGGCCCTGCAATTTGAATTTGACGTGGGACATTGTTTTGGCCACCGTTGACTCTGACTGGGGGGTCACATGATACAGAACTGCACAGCATATTGGCCCAATCCTCCAAAAAGTTAGCGCATTAGATTTATAGCATTTGAGTGACATGGTTACAAACTGTCACCCCTCCCCGGTGACAACACTTCCCCAAGCTACGCATTGATAATATTAAACCCTGTGCTTGACAAAGGAAAGGTGGCATCACGGTGCTCGGTCAGAAAACAAAGGCTCCTCATGATGATGTGCACGTCAGGCCGTGCAGTTCTAAACGAGGAAATGCAAACGCAAGGTGAGAACGGCGCGTTCAGAAACGACGCCGCTGCTCGTGAACTAAACCTTCCACTCTACTTCTCTTTTGCGGTGACTTCTGTCCGACATGGTAGCAGCTCGTAATGGGACATGTTGTTTACCTTCCTCCTGATACAACCCTTTGTATATCCTGAAGTACCGGTCAGGTGTGCTTGAAGAATGCTTTATCTGATGCCAAAGATAAATGGGCTGATAGTTGTAGCAGTACATATTAGCTTAGTTGTAAAAAAAAAAAAAAAAAAAGGCTTAATGATGTGACTTAAGATTCAGATATTCTTTTTGGTGGGACCAACATTTGGGTCTGTTTCCATCTTGTGATTAAATGAAATTGAACACTGACTCCAAGCAGAGTTGAAATGTGAAAATATCTGTTACATCTACAAGATAAGAGATGTCCCCTAAGATAAAAAAAAAAAGTCTCTGTATTTTAAGCTATTCCACGTTGATCCCAGTGTAAGCTTTGGTCGCGGCTCACTGACAAATCTCTGGCCTTAACGCTTCGGCACTTGCAAACCGACTAGGTTAATCCACATTTGGTTAAGCAAAAGCCCAGTTTGGTCAAACCGACCGGTTAGTGGGGGTGAATCTGCTTCTATGGTCTCGTGACAGCTGTGTGATACGTGTGTGTGTGTGTGTGTGTGTAGTGAGGGCCTGTGTCGGTTCCTCAACACAACCCTATAGTCCATCTGCTTTCACAACCCATCACTCAGAGGCTCGTGCCGTTGGAGCTTACACAAACCGGCTGTGTGCTGCTCAAGCCAGTATAAACTGGTTCAAACTGGCTTCATCCGGTTTTTACCTCAGCTAGCTGGTGAAAGGGGGGTGGGGGGGTTTATGAGGTGGAGGGGGAGGGGTGACATATATTATGCTGACTCAATTTAAATTATTTATTTGTTTCTGTGAAGTTTTAATATTTTGCACATTATTAGACTTGTGAAAATATTTGGCACAGTTAATGCACTGAAGAAATGATTTGTTGTGGATGTATAATTACAGCAGTGCTTTAACTAATCCCATTAACAAAGCCAACTAGTGCAATTAAGTGGAACAGCCCTCGTTGTCTGTGTATGTGATCTAATATTCTAATAAGCATGCCGAAGATGACCAGATTGAATCTTCTGGAGACGGGCGCTTAATCAATTAGCGTCCAGGAATAGGCGTTGGGTGTCCCGCGGTGCCAAGAATGTGCTAATAACAGGAATTTAGCTCAAGGAAATGTGCAACGGGCTTCTTATTAAGCCTCATTTGTTGGAAGCGTGACTATTTTTAGCCAGCGTTTCAGGGGGCTCCACGAGGCGTCGGGTGATGGGAGTTCATTTGCGTCGGCCGTGTGGCCCCGGGCGTTTGACCTTTTTGACCTCGTTTGACATCGCGTCCCCCTCGCTCTCTGTCTCTTTTCTAGTAAATGTGATGCGCTGTTCGGTGTGCCACCAGGACTACAAACAGAGCGACATCATTGACAACTACTTTGTCAAAGATACCTCGGAGGCCATCAGCGCGTCGGCTGAGAAGTCTGCGCAGGTATGTGAACGCGGTCGGCCTCGCGGCCTTCAAGTGGTACTTGAGGGTTTCTGCATCGATGCGTGGCCACTTAGGAGTTTGGAGGGGTCTCTGCATAACATAAGGGATTCTGATGTTTTATTTTCTAATAAAGCAACAACAAAGCACCGTCTTCTGTCCACAGTTCAGCAAAGTGTACCTGGTTGTGCACCAATTAAATGTAGTCCAGCTTCCCCTGCAACCTTTTTAAATGTATTTTTCTTGGTAACTGCCAAGAGTATTTCAAAGATATAATATTCACAGGTTTGTCTGGTATTTTGCGAAAGTAATATGTAAAATACATGAATTAAGCTTTATTCCAAACATAGGAATGTGCCTTTTTTTCTTTTGTTTTGATTGCACTGGCTTTCCGTTATTGCCACTGATGCGTACGCACCATGCAGCTCTTGACCCATTACTCAGACAACATCTACACTTTACACTAATGCTCTAAAGTACCAACAGGTTTTACAGAACCTATGACCATTTGTTTAGTTTCTCCATCATTTAAAATGTGTGCAGCATGAAGACACAAATGTAAACGGGTAGTTTAGGCTTTAATATACCAGATTGAGTTCTCTATACCATTGTACATCAGACATTTTTCTTTAGTAAGAAACATTTCACTTTAACATTTGCTTGCTTCATTTAATTACTGCGTCTATATCGAGGCAACAACATTTCGGGATCTGAGCACGCATTCGGTCGGCACCAATTCTTCTTGACATGCTTTTTGGGTGTGAATTTACCCAGGTATGCACAAGCTGCGAGGACAAAGCAGGGACCATCGGCTTTTGCGTGGAGTGCGGAGAATGGCTGTGTAAGACCTGCGTGGAGGCCCACCAGAGGGTCAAAATAACCAAGGACCACAAGATCCACACGAAGGAGGATGCTGACGCCGCCTCCGGTAAGATGGCCGATCCTCCCCGCACAGGGCCGACCCGTGTTTTATTGAAGCTAAGACTGCAAAAGCCCAAATAAGACTAACCCCAGTTGAAGCGCAGTGAATGTGGTTCCGCTGGTAGGCTGTTGCCATGGTAACAGTGCTGCAGAGTCTGGTTGCTTGGACCGTAACTCTAGCTGGGGAAACCATACAACCTGAAGCTCTGACCAGAGCCTTCTGAGGCTTTCTGCGGTCTTGTTTGGCAAACCTAAAATGTCTTTTTGACGTTGTCTATTTTTGTCTGTCTTCTGTCTTTTATGTCTTTAGAGTCTGTTGCTACGCCAGGACAGAGGCCCGTTTTCTGTCCCATCCACAAGCAGGAGCCACTGAAGCTTTTCTGTGAGACTTGCGACACCTTGACCTGTAGGGACTGCCAGCTGCTGGAGCACAAGGAGCACAGGTAGCTCAACAGCTCCACACACCCCTCCGGGAATGCTAATCTTCCAAAAATGTGTTGTTACCAATAACCAGAGCTCGTTAGTGATCATTAAGAGTTATCCCGACAATTAATGAGGTTGCTGTTCATACTCGTGCTTGGCAGCGCAAGCGCAAGCCTCCGCAGATGGCGCACAAGCTCCAGGCATGGACGGAGGCATTTATACTCTACCCGCTGTTTGATGTCTTCCTCTCCAAGATGCCAGAGGCGTACAAACAAAATGAACTGTGAAGAATTAAAAAAGCCGGCGAGCCCAACCCTTTGACTTTAGGTGTAAGCCGCAAAAGGCAATAGAGTGACTTCCACAATGCAGAAGAGTAATTTTAATGATCTGTAAATTCATTATTATTTACTACTTTATTGCCTCATTTGTTTTCACTAGCATATATATATATATATACATATACACACTACCGTTAAAAAGTTTGGGGTCACCCAGACAATTTCATGTTTTCCATGAAAACTCACACTTTTATTTATCAACTGAATTGCAAAATAAATAGGAAATATAGTCAAGACATTGACAAGGTTAAAAAATAATGATTTTTATTTGAAATATTAATTTTGTTCTTCAAACTTGTCGCTCAAAGGAAGGCCAGTTTTATAGCTTCTCTCACCAGCATAACTGTTTTCAGCTGTGCTAACATAAAATGGTTTGCACGGGTTTTCTAACCCTCCAAGGCGATAACACAATGTACCATTCGAACACTGGAGATGAGCCTCTATACACCTATGTAGAGATTTCATTAAAAACCAGAGAATAGTCATTTACCACATTAACAATGTATAGAGTGTATTTATGATTAATTTAATGTTATCTTCATTGGAAAAATACAGAAATGTCCTTATTTTACAAAGAAAAGCACTAAATGACACCAAACTTTTGAGTGTGTGTGTGTGTATATATATATATTGTCAAGGCTCAGGAAACCCCTTGCAGTGTTTGAGTTAATTGTGATTTGTTTAATACCCTACTAGTATACTTTTTTCTGATATTCTAAATATTGAGATAGGATATATTTGAGTTTCTTTGTGCAATCATCAGCAATAATATTAAAAAGAATAAAAGGCTGCAAATATTCAGTTTGATTTGTAATGAAATGAGATGAATGACATTTTTTTTTCTATATACACACACACACTTCCAATCAAGATATATATTTTGTAAACCTTTAGCATTTGATTGGTCTTCTTGTGAATAATGCTTTTATAAACAAGATATTTTTGGCGAGTCACGAGATTGCACGAGTCAAGTCAAGTTATGATGAAGCTCACTCTGGCTTCACTGAGGATAAACTAAGTCAAACTAGTTATCTAATCGGAGGCTAATTCACATTTCCCAAGGTGAACGAAAGCGAGACAGAAAACGAATACTGCTCTTACCACCACAAAGGAAAGGGAAGAATTCCGTCCTCGGATTCTCTTAAATCCCTATTAGTAATTAGTAAAATCCCAGTCAATCCGTTCATTGTTAGTTGTTGGTGACTTAAAGAGTGTTACCCCCCCCCCCTCTCTATTCTCAGGTACCAGTTTCTAGAGGAGGCTTTCCAGAACCAGAAAGTTATCATTGAGACCAGCGTGGCCAAACTGCAGGAAAAGAAGAACTATGTCCATTACTCTGTCTCTCAGGTGCAAAGCAGGTGCGAGTTTCGTCATTACCGGTCTCTTCTCCAGATTGAGCGAGTGTTTACCGCTCGTGAATGTCCATGTCGGTGGGCTGACGCATGCAGCCAGTGTTTATTATTGGTGGCCAGGCTAAATGAAGTGTTGTTGTTTTTCCAGGTTAAAAGAGCTAAATGAGACTCACAAGAAGGTGGAGCACGAGATCAAAATCGCAGTATTTACTCTAATTAATGAGATCAACAAGAAGGGCAAGTCCCTGCTGCAGCAGTTGGAGGTAAGAGAATATTTAGTTTGGCTAAGATCTGCAAAATCCATTAGAAATGTATGAGTAAACTTATTGTTATGGATTTGAAACAATAGATTTTGTATGCATTCATACAGGCTAATTCTGTGGCTTGTAACTCCACTGGAACACACCATCTTTGGTGTAATTACACCACATATTGACCTCGTGGTTTGCAAAAAGCTTCACTTATCTGCCCATACAAATATGATGGGACATCCAACAACAGATTTCTTTATTTTTTTTTACCATTGTGTACTCGCACCATTCTTATTGATCATATATATTGAGTATCTTGAACTTTTGATGCATTTTTGTTGTTGTTACTGAATGTGTTACCACACATTAAGAATGACAATGTGGTCCTCCTCATGCTTAGCTGTTTATAAAAGCCTTGCCGTGACTCTTGGTTTCCACACATTGACTTTTTTTATGAGTTATTAGTTCAATCATCATCTGGTTTGTTATGCACTTTGGGACTACTTCCCCATTTGCTGTGTGCTTATTTACTAAAAATTGATTTTGCGGCATTCCATTATCGATGGCTATGATAACCCAAGCTCCCCGCGGGGATCATTCAATTTTCATCTCATCAAATCTAATCATCGAATCCATCGCTCTGCACATGCTAACATTTTGTAATAACATTAACTTGTCTTGTATGTTCGAGCTATTTTTTAGAAGTCCCGTAACCAGATCTCTCTCTCTCTCTCTCTCTCTCTCTCTCTCTCTCTCTCTCTCTCTCTCTCTCTCTCTCTCTCTCTCTCTCTCTCTCTCTCTCTCTCTCTCTCTCTCTCTCTCTCTCTCTTCTGTTCCAGACTGTGACCAAAGAGCGCAGCTTGAGGCTCATGTCTCAGCACAAGGACACCACCCAGCTGTCCCAGCAGATCCACCATGTGCTCGGCTTCTGCCAGTGGGCCATCACGACGGGCAGCAGCACGGCGCTGCTCTACAGCAAGAGGCTGGTACGTTTCCTCGTTTGAGCCGTGGACGTTCAGCAGTCGAGCTGCTCGAGCTCTGATGCTCCGAACAAAACTGAAGTCACACCGCGGCTCGTTTGTTTTCACGATGAAGCGTCGCACTCGGATGCAGGTCCCCGCTGAGAATTGCTCTACTTTTAGTGCCTTTTAGTTTTGAGGGACATTTGAGTTCCGATATAACTTTTGTCATCGGCCTATCTGGCGTGAACAGCAATAATCAGCTGTTCATTCTGTACACATGACATCTCTTGCTTCTGATTGTAAAGCCCTCTGAGGCAAATTTGTGATATTGGGCTATATAAAATAAACTGAATTGAATAGATGTAAGGTTGCAGCTAGTATTCTGTAAATTTTCTTGTTCGTCCTTGAAATCTGTTTACATGGTATTTTGTTTGGAGTATACTTCTGTATCAGCCTTTTTCAAGATAACTGTTTGCGAAACCATCTTTTTTCCCCTAAAATGTATTGGAAGGATATTTATTGTTTTGCCTTGTGCTGTATGTGTTTGACTTTCTACCACAAGACAGTCAGCAACTTGGATAATTGGGTAACTTTATTGTTATCTTTTTTTTTGTGGGAATAATGCTCCCAAAAGGCATTTTGACAAATGGGGCATTTGTTCCTCCACTAAAGCCAGGCTCAATAACCAAAGGATGTTTTTTTTCTGTGTGTGTGTGTGTGTGTGTATAGATTCTGTTCCAGCTCCGCCAGCTTTTCAAGGCTAGACTGGAGCCAGCGCCCCAGGCCAACGGTGTTGTACGCTTCTTCTGTGACCCCACCTTCTGGGCCAAAAACGTAGTGAATCTAGGTGAGAGGAGCCTTTAAAAAAATGTATTATTATTATACCTCATCGGTCAGTAATTCTGTTTATATTGACTTTTAGTCTCTTATTGATTTTATTCTAATCAAGATTAGTCTGAATTTGCCATTAAAAGGTGTGTCTTCATCATTCCTGCATGATATTCATCACTGACCAGATTAATTCGTACCTTATATTTTGTATAGGGGTTACAGATGACATGAACAGCAGTAAGAATTAGATACAATGAAGGACTATTTCACACCCGTCCAGGGCATTTGCATTTCAATAAATTAGGCTTACTGTTATCCCTCTTCTCGTAGGTAATTTGGTTATCGAGAAGCCACCGCCACCTGTGCAACAGCCCGGCGTGATGATTGGAGGACCACCGATTTCTCCAGGCCACGGTCACCACGGCAAACACCCGGGACAGATCAACCTGGCCCAGCTCCGGCTGCAGCACATGCAGCAGGCAGCCTATGCACAGCAGAAGCACCCGCTCCAGCACCCGCATCAGCAACCGCAACCGCAACCGCACCCGCACCCACAGCAGCAGCAACAACAACAGCAGCAACAGCAACAACAACAGCAGCAGCAACAACAACAGCAGCAGCAACAACAACAGCAGCAGCAGCAACAACAACAACAACAGCAGCAGCAGCAGCAGCACCAACACCAACAACAACAGCAGCAGATCCAGCAACAGATGCGCATCGCCTCCCAAATGTCCCAGCAGCAGCACGCCAGACAGGCCGGGCAGCCCATGGGTCCGCAGCAGGTATGGAAAACATTCAATGAAGGCGTGTGATCCAGTGGATCACCCGGGAGGCTCGCTAAGATATTAGGAGCTTACTTCTACCTTTTTTTATTCTTAGTGCTATTATTATTTTTATTTTTTGTCACTGCCTTATATCTCTCCAGACCGCCGGAGATCTTAAACAGATGGGGATATTTTCCTAAAGCATTCATTAACTTCGCATTGAAAATGCGGAAGGTAATGTTTGTATGCGTGCGTGCGTGCGTGTTATTCGCATAAGTCAAAAAGTATTAAACCGAATCGCATGAAATTTGGTGGGATGATTGGTTATTATCCGGGGACCATTTGATTAGATTTTGGGATCGATCTGGTCAAAGGTCAAGGTCATGAAAAAGGTCAATCTTCTTGAATCGCATGAAATTTGGTTGGATGATTGGTTATTATCCGGGGACCATTTGATTAGATTTTGGGATCGATCGGGTCAAAGGTCAAGGTCATGAAAAAGGTCAATCTTCTTGAATCGCATGAAATTTGGTTGGATGATTGGTTATTATCCGGGGACCATTTGATTAGATTTTGCGATCGATCGGGTCCAAGGTCATGAAAAGGTCAAAATCTTCTTTTTACCATAGCGCGGTCAATTTCTATCCAATTGGCAACTAATGCCAACATGTTCATAATTCAATGCCCAATCTTGTGATATGCGAAGGTATGCGCTCTACCGAGTGCCCGTTCTAGTTATTTATTTTTTCATCACTGCCTTATATCTCTCCAGACCGCCGGAGATCTTAAACAGATGGAGATATTTTCCTAAAGCATTAATTTTTAAATGGGAAAATAAACCGTCGGAGACTTTGAACTGGACTGAGATGGAGATGAACAGCTCATTAACTTAGTTTTGTTGTACGTTGTGTGGTCATTCATTTGTGAACTACGGTCAGTTAAAGGGACATCATTCAATTCAAGCTGCAAAAAACATGGCATGCATATGTTGTGCTGTCGTAACATCAATTAAAGAGAGCATGCATGGATGTAGTGCTTGAAATTTAATATTTGTCGATTATTATCAAAAGAAATGAACTGTTCGTCTGCGATAGAGAACTCGTCTGTCGGGAACATGCTGTTGAGAGTTTATTTATATTTCTGCACTGAACTGGATGTAACAAGGAAAAACCAGCAAATCGTATAGTTTGAGAGTCACAAGTGAATATTTAGTATTTTTAAAGGATTCATGCCTGAATTGTTAATTGTTTTCCGTAGATCAAGGAATCGATTTAATTCAACCATCATGTGCATCATTACCTATACGCTTTGTTCCTGTAATTGGGTGACCATGACCGCCACCTGCCGTTTGCATAGATTGCCGTGGTTGTGTTCGTCCAATGACCTGCTTTTCACCAAGTCTGTCTATCTGTATGGTTTTGACAGCCTCCGAGGCTCATCAGTATGCAGCAGCTACCGAGAGGGCCCGGGGGCATGAATGGTGGGCCGGGCCCCCCCATGTACCCCTCCTCCCACCATATGCGTCTCCCGGGTCCACTGCAGACTCGAATGCCCACGGCTCAGCCGAGACTTAACGGGCAGCAGTATCCTGCCATGATGCAACCTCAGCTGCAGAGACAGGTCAGTGCAAACACACTCTTAGTTTCACTATGAAATGGATGAATGGGTGAAATGTTTTGGGATTTTATATGTGATTTTCTTTTTTTTGTCTCAACACAGCTGTTGCTGTAAATTATTTGATATGTAAATGTTGTTTAACCCAGAATATATACATATATATTTTTTTGTCCTTGAGATATTTTGGCCTGCAGACCAGCCTAACCGTATGTATGTATGTATGTATGTATGTATGCACATGCATAAACGTTAGGCTGGCCTGAAGCAGCCAAACGGCTTCCTTAAGAAAGAAATATACTGTATTTGCACTATTTGTTTTTGCATGCTTTTCTATCGAATGCAACAAAATAATTTGGGGATACTAACAGACATTTAACCCTTGTGTTGCCTTAGGGTCATTTTGACCCGAATCAATATTACACCCTCCCCCCGCCTTAGGATTAATTTGACCCCATTCAATGTTTAATGTCGGTGTTCTTTCGGTAGTCAACAAACAAACATAAAGTGTCTCACACTTAAACTTGGAAAACAATATTAATTCTAAGAATTTTCTGGAGGTTTTAATTGCTGGTGTCAAATTGAACCCAAAGGGTAAAATATGTTAGTAAATATAAAGGTAACAGGAGGATGAAACATTGAATCGGGTCAAAATGACCCAAAGGCGGGGGGAGGGTGTAATATTGATTCGGGTCAAAATGACCCTAAGGCAACAGAAGGGTTAAGTGAGGTTTCCTTTTTTGCACCAAGTCTGTAGAATTTTAGGGCCAGTTGGAGCGTAAGAGTCCAGCAAGTTTCTCAAGATTGTTTGTGTGTTGCATTGTGGGTTTTAATCTTTAGAGTATGTTTCGAAATGTTGGAATGTCAGAATGTTTGAAAATAATGGGTGAGGCCAGTACGTGTCCTCCAGAACTGTTAAATGTTCCACTCCTATATACATATTTGTTTACTGGTCACAATTCTTTAAAAAAAAGAAGCTATATTGGTAAAAATGTGTATAAATATGGAAAACACCATTATCAGTCAGCAATCATTATTTATGCAGATTCTGAAGTCAAACTGATATTAATGACTGACTACTTGTGAAATATCTATTTGTATAAGCCTAAAACAATCGTGCCCGTCTCGAGTCATTTCATTTATTTGATAATAATAATTTAGGATAGGAATATATATAACCATATATAAGCAGTCTTTCTGTTTTGTATATTATATATATAATAATATTGTATTGCAATGATTGACTGAATAAAAATACACAACAAAAATATACACAACAACAACATGTACAAGGTTCAGAGCTGCCAGTATTGAAATGGAAGAATTTACTTAATTAAATAACACATTAAAATGTCTGTTTTTCCGTTTTCACGTTTGAAGACTGATTGCAATATGACCAAATTAAAGTTAAAATTCATTGACAAATGACAAATTGTAATTCTGTGTGCAAAGGGGACTCTGCATTTTAATTTGCAGTAACATAGAATTCAGTTTGGGTAACTCGTCTTTAATAGCAGAATGACGATGACGAAACCGAAGCCCCTATTGTTGGGTAACGACCCAGATTCCAGAAAAAAAGTTGTGCATTTCCCTCCTTATATTTACGTCCATGTTTACCGGCTTGCAGTCGTCTTCTTCCACGTCTTCCTTGGCGCATTGTAGCATAATGGCTTCGTTATTGCGCACTGTTGATCTTTAGCAGGTGTGACACCATCAGTAGGACTGTTTCCTTGTGTGTGTGCCAGAAACAAAACGGGGACCCACTCAGAAATACATCTCCATGGTGCTACAAAAATTCTAATGCTCCTCAAGTAGCAAATTGTCTTTTAATGTGAATAAAACCAGCAGGATTATACTTTTGCATTGAATACTTTAGATTTAGATTTTGGCAGTAATGCCACCTTTCAAACATGGGGGGGAAAAAAGGTTTTGTGCGCACAAATAAAATAACAATTTAAATATTGCCAACACTTGAGCGCAGACGACGGCACAATCAAAATGTAAAAAAAAAATGAGTTTTCAGAAAAGGGTGCAAATGTACTGTATCCTCATTCTGTCCTTTTTATTTTTGCAATGCTTTGCCAATGATCTATACATATACATCTGAATATGTGTACAGAATGAACATGTACTGCCTGCATGCAATACTAGATAAGAGACTCCTCCACTATATCCAGCCTCCTTTTCTTTGTGTCCAGATGTCTATAGAATCTGAGATGAGCCACCAAAGGTTTCGTTTCTTACTACAATCAGGGGTTTGGCACCTTTTTTCCTACTTTGACATTTGTGTCTTGTGCAGCATGTGTCACCCAAATGCATGTTCATGCAACCATGTCGTTTTTCTACAACAAAATGTTTGTGATCAAACTCGGCAAATGACCAATGTCCTTGTTCCTATCCCCCCTCCCCACCTCCTGTCGTCCTTCCCTCCTCCCTATGATCTTCTTTTCCTTCTCCGTCTCTCTCTCTCTTTCTACGCAGCATTCCAACCCAGGCCACGCGGCCCCTTTCCCGGTGGCGTCCCTTCATAATGCCAACCCCACAAGTCCGACCAGCGCCAGTATGGCAGGTGCCCATGCTCACTGCGGCCCCGCCAGCCCCATCATAGGTCCCATCGAGCTCATCCCCTCCGTCACCAATCCCGAGAACCTGCCCTGCCTACCTGAGATCCCGCCCATTCAGGTGCGCCACGTTCTAACCATGTATTTGATTTTTTTTTTTGGAGCTGGCACTTTTTCTTCGATTTTGCTTTTCAGACTTAAAATAAAAATGTCTACAATGCTCAAGAACAAAAAGTCGTTTAAATACATCTATTGAAAGTATCTCACGATTCCAATTATGATGAACGGCTGAACGTGTTTCGCGAAGAATTGAGTTAGAAATACTGTAAAATGTTGTGATTTTATATACACTTATAAAAGGTACCATTGACTTGTAAAAGTGTGTAGAAGCACAACTACAACATCTGATGTGGTGAATGAGTAGATGTTTTCCAATATTTCCCCTGGTTGAGAGTCTAGTTTCCATAAAAAATTTCATTAACAAAAACAATTTGTTTTTGTCCGTTTGTTTGTGCCCCCGCTTCTGTGCTCCCCTAGCTGGAGGACGCCGGTTCCAGCAACCTTGGACACCTCCTGTCTCGCTACATCACAGCCAGCACGCAGCATCTTCTGGGCTCCTTGGACATGAACTCCTCACCTGCACTGTCCACACACTCGCCTGGATCTTCAGGTACCCACACACTCAGGGAGATGGACTCCCATTAACCTCTGTAAAATACCGTCACATGTTGTGTGACTTTTTACACAGATGTTATACACTGGATTTAATGAAAGCTATGTCATCTTTTGATGTAGAAGTCATTTCCCTTTTAATTTCCAGAGCATCATCATGGAAGTCTTTAGTGTTAGAGTCTTACCCTGCATCTCTTTCCTAGATCCTGTAATTAAATGAGACTTGTACAATAAGTCTTGGTCACTGCTGCTTCATTGTCACCTGCGTCTTTTGTTTCTCATCTTATTTCCGTCTGCAGGTTTGTCGAATGCCCACACGCCAGCACGACCTTCTAGCACGTCCAGCACGGGTAGTAGGGGCAGGTAAGAAGATGTGGAGTTATTACAGTGACAAAACACCCTGTTTAAATTGTGTAAAACATATAAACAGGCCAGAGTTCAAGTTCGCTGATTCAATAACTGAACCAAAGACCACACTTTGGTTCAGTTGTCAGAACGATGCGATTTGGAGCGAGTGAATATCGAGCAGACGAGACTCTCTCAAAAGGCTCTGAAACGGCATGAGCCAATGTTGCAGGATGGAGACGAGGTCTGTGTTGCATTTTAAGCAGCAGTAGAGCAACAGATTTTTGCAACTGCCCCACCCAGAAACGGGGAGAACATCTGCAAAAATCTGCAGGCGTTTTTCACCCCATCTACGGAACTCGAATAGATGGAGATATGATTTTAAAAATATGCACATTCTCCCCTGAGGAAAGACGTTTTAGTTGCCTAACTTTACAGACTATCAAACTTCAAAGGGCCAAATGAAGAAAAAAAAGACTGCTCGACGGTTATGATCCCTGTGAACGTAGCAATTAGTCACAGTTAGTCATTTATTGGTTTGTAATTAGTTCAAACGGTTGCGATAATCTTTTCTGCATGTTCCGTTTATGTCTTGTTTTTTTTCTTTTTCCAGCTGTAGCTCTGCGGGGAGGGCGGGGCCAGGAGGTGGAGCTTTGGTGGAGCAGGTGAGGGTGAAGCAAGAGCCCAGCACAGATGACAGCTACAGCTGTCCGGTCTCGTCTCTGAAGGTGGAGCGGGACAAAGATTCTGGGAGGAGTGCCTGCATGGTATGAATACGTAGTCCCACTCGTTTTTAAAAGTGCGATACAAGTATAATAGTAAGATACGCTTACATTGTTGACAACAATGTTGTTATTTATTATCTTACCCAAAGCCGACAAATGCCCGTGGTAAAATATGCAAAAAATGTATATGCCCGATAACTGTTTACATTGGACCCTTCTAACAACATAAATAGTCGTAAATATTGCTTTTGAGTTGTGATAACCTTTTCAGCCACTCTGCACTAGGATTTGTGCATGACAGAAGCTATTAATATTTGCCGTGGGCATATTCAGATGTGTGCTTCTTAATATCTATCTATCATATACATATATATATATATATACATATATATATGTGGGTAGTTGATAAATAAGGGTGAAACAGTATTTTTTTAAATAAAGTTCTCATGAGGATTATAGTTGAATGAAATTATAATGTTCAAATGCTGAATTTTTTTAAACTGCTAGTGTTCCGTTGATTTTTTTGTATAATTTCATTATTTTTGAAGCTTTTCTTATACAATTTGTCCTGCGGTGTGACATGTCATTATGACACAAATTTAAATATTTTACTATTATCGATTTCAAGTACAAATTAGGTATGTTTAAAGTTTAAGAAGTACTCTTTCAGAATGTTCATTAAAATTCTGCATATGATTATTTTTCACAGCTGTTTTTTTATTTGATTATTCACTTTCATCTCATGTTTAATTTAAGAAAAATATTTTTTACAAATTTTAAATACAGCTGTCACACTACAGGACTCAAAAAATGACACATTCATTGTCTGACAGAAACAGTGAAATTAATCAGAGGTAAACACTCATCTTTCAACATTCACTGTTCATTCCAACATCTGGGGGGCTTCCTGGTAGGGGGGGTTGACTAAGGACCCCTATAGTTGTCCATGTAACTGCCGTTTAAAAATCTGATTTTCCATGTCACGCCACAGGACAGCATTTGCGTTCCGAAAGTTATTTTGCTGTAAATACTAATTTACTAGTTTTGCGCATATTAAAACCTAATATCAATAATGTATATACAATATAATGCCACGGCAGTTATTAGCTGCTCAAGATATTTCTGGTTTATTTTGTTCATGTGTAAGTTTAATGCTTCACCTTTTGTTACGGTCACACCGCAGGACATTTAGCATATTCACCATAAAATATAATCAAAAAATAACATATTTCATACAAAATCATAATTGTAAAACAAAGTACCATAATATGCTTCACTACCATGTGTTGTTTAAGTGGTAAAATGCATCTAAATAAACATTCACACTTAATTACAGAAAAATCATGTGTCATGTCATCCACCCATGTATGTGTGTATATAATATATACATATGTATATATACATATACAGGACTGTCTCAGAAAATTAGAATATTGTGATGAAGTTCTTTATTTTCTGTAATGCAATTCAAAAAACAAAAATGTCATGCATTCTGGATTCATTACAAATCAACTGAAATATTGCAAGCCTTTTATTCTTTTAATATTGCTGATTATGGCTTACAGCTTAAGAAAACTCAAATATCCTATCTCTAAATATTAGAATATCATGAAAAAGTATACTAGTAGGGTATTAAACAAATCACTTGAATTGTCTAATTAACTCGAAACACCTGCAAGGGTTTCCTGAGCCTTGACAAACACTCAGCTGTTATAAATCTTTTTTTTAACTTGGTCTGAGGAAATATTAAAATTTTATGAGATAGGATTTTAGAGTTTTCTTAAGCTGTAAGCCATAATAAGCAATATTAAAAGAATAAAAGGCTTGCAATATTTCAGTTGATTTGTAATGAATCCAGAATGCATGACATTTTTGTTTTTTTAATTGCATTACAGAAAATAAAGAACTTTATCACAATATTCTAATTTTCTGAGACAGTCCTGTATATATATGTAAATACATATATATGTGTATATATATATATATACATACATATGTGGCACCCTGGACATTTTAAGGGCAAATATTGTTGTCAGAATTGTTATTGTATTGTCGTGTGTTAGTACCTTGCCCCCATCATCCTTATTTTCTTGTTATTATTATTTTAAATGCTTTGTGTTCACTTAAAACTCACCTGCTTTCACCTGAAGTAGCTGCAGGGCGATACATGTGTTCGCCATTAGGTGGCAGTAGCGAGTTTTGCCATGACTGGCGCCGTAATTTTTGTCTTAAACAAACAAGTTAGACCAGCATATCACAGACTGTGACGCAGATATTAATGTGAGTGAGTCTGTCTTGGTGTTTACAGGTGAGAAACGTACACAAGCTCCATATATAAAATAGTGTTGTGTTCGCTCGCTTTGGCGGTGATATATTTTGATAGTTATAAAGTGTGTAGTAGTTAAAGAGAAGACAGTTAATGCGCTGTTTAGCTAGCAGATGCTGATAGCGTGCTAGCGTTCGATTGTTTCCGGTTCTGTGCTGTGACGTCACGGAGCGCCGAAACAGAGACTGTATACAGGACTGTCTCAGAAAATTAGAATATTGTGATGAAGTTCTTTATTTTCTGTAATGCAATTAAAAAAACAAAAATGTCATGCATTCTGGATTCATTACAAATCAACTGAAATATTGCAAGCCTTTTATTCTTTTAATATTGCTGATTATGGCTTACAGCTTAAGAAAACTCAAATATCCTATCTCTAAATATTAGAATATCATGAAAAAGTATACTAGTAGGGTATTAAACAAATCACTTGAATTGTCTAATTAACTCGAAACACCTGCAAGGGTTTCCTGAGCCTTGACAAACACTCAGCTGTTATAAATCTTTTTTTTAACTTGGTCTGAGGAAATATTAAAATTTTATGAGATAGGATTTTAGAGTTTTCTTAAGCTGTAAGCCATAATCAGCAATATTAAAAGAATAAAAGGCTTGCAATATTTCAGTTGATTTATAATGAATCCAGAATGCATGACATTTTTGTTTTTTTAATTGCATTACAGAAAATAAAGAACTTTATCACAATATTCTAATTTTCTGAGACAGTCCTGTATAGAGTGATTTCCAGCAGGAATTTACTCTGTGCATCTCACACAGAGCTGCCCTGACCTGTGACAGGGTTGGCTCTGAGATTCAGAGTCGGGTGGGTGGGATGGCGATTCTCGAATCGCCAGGACAAACAGCAAAAACAGAAAAACACACGAATCAATTTACTCCAAAACAAGACTATGCTTGTAAATCAAGTTTATTCACACATATTCACGCTACTTTGCATTAAAATCGATATATTTATATGTATGTATATATATGTATATGTGTATCTATACATATGTATATATATATATATAAAATCTCTATCTGTCTATCTTGGCTTAAAACCAACTCATGTATTTGTGTGTGGGTCTGTGCTTTTTTCTTCTTTCCCCCCCCCCCAGATGAGCAGTCAGGAGAACAGCTCCCTTCCTGTAATGGGAGTTGTATCTGCTGGTCTAGACGCTCTCAGGGCTTTAGGGGAGCTCATCAAAACAGAACCCCAATCCGAAACTCCTTGTTTTGGACTAAACGGCTCCAATGCCGCCGCCACCTCTTCTTTGAATGCCACCTCCTCTACCTCATTACTCTTCGGGAACGGCGGCGGCAGCAGCACGGTGGACACTCCCCTCACTAATGGAAACTCCAACCAAGGGACGAACGCCAAAGGGGTACCGACCGGAACGGGCAGTTCTGGTGGGAAAGAGGACGACCCGAATGAAGACTGGTGTGCCGTTTGTAACAACGGCGGTGACCTGCTGTGCTGCGACCGCTGCCCCAAGGTGTTCCACATGAAATGCCATGTGCCCACCATAAAGATCTTCCCAACGTAAGTGATCCGTCTCGCTCAATTAGTCTTGGTGCCGCATTTTTTTTTTTTTAAAAGAACAATTTAACTGCTGTTGCACACTGCCACAACATGTCATACGGAACCATGCACATGCACACAAGAAGAACCACAAAGATTGGAAAGATAACATGCGCAGGGAAACCTTGGAAGAACCCAACTCGAATCACTTTGTTGCACATGTAGGTTGGATGATGATGATGATGATGATGAATGGGAAGCTTAACACACCGTCGCTAGCAAAACCAATGTTCTCCTACGCTACGCCTTTAATGCGCGCCTTTTAAATGCCGCGCGTCGCGTTTTTAGGCGCGCATCAAAGTTCAAATATTCAAAAATGTTAAGCGCATCAATGTCACTCGTCCAAGGCAGCCAATCAGATCAAGCAAGAGGCGGGCTTTATTACTTTACCACTCCCTTCCTGTTTTCGTGTGGCATGAACAGCGGGAAATTCAAAAGAAAATGGCAAACTCCGACGAGACACTAATATCAGCGGTATTTCATTACGAAGAGCTTTATAATTCTAAATCGAAACACGACACCAACTGACTCCTGCTCAGCCGGAAGTACAACTCAAAGCGCTCGTCATCGAGGAATAGATGGTGGTATTCTTTCCTTTTTCTTATAAATATATCGTGAACCAAAAACCTCCGGGGATTTTTCCTCCTCCTCATCCCACACACACAGCGAGGGCAAGAGCGCGACGTCCGCTTGAATCCATTTTTTTAAACGAAGTTTTATCGTCCGGTTGCGTGCGCAGGCCCGCTCTACTGGCAAAAAGGCGGCTTTGACAAGAAGCGTCTAATGTGATCGGCCCCTAATTGTAATCTTTTTTTCTTCCCATTGCTGGCATTGTCTCTTAAAACACAACGCTGCATTGTTTTGGTAAAATGACATGAAATGTTTCCCTTTTTGTAGCTCACAGTGGGTGTGATTATCCTCGTCAAAGACTCCACTTGATATAATCAGAAAAGGGGCAAAAGTTTGGTGATAAACTGATCTTAAAGTATGAAAAGTTCAATCTAGATTCATCATTCGAGCTAAATTGTAGGCGCCGAATTTTCTGATTGGTTTTCAGACTTTCAGTTATTTAAATTCAGGCAGCAATGGTTAATATAATCGATAAAAAAATGGTCCCGCCTGTCACCAGCTCGATCATCACCGAAAGTGGGAAAGTCCTGGGGACATTTTGAAGGTGGGAATCCTGTATGCAGAACAGATGGGATGCAACAGAGGAACAAGTTGTAGTTCCGGGCTCATTCTTGCCCCGGCGTAGTATCTTGGCGCACTGTTCATCGCTTGGCTTAAGCTTGCAGTGAAGTGACCGTGCAGGTCATTGAAGGTAACGTTAACATAATGTCCTGTGTGATTTTCTTTTTCGTCTCAGGGGTGACTTTCTTTGCACGTTCTGTCGGAGTCTGACCGCCCCCGAGATAGAGTTCTGTGACGACAGCAAGAAAGTCAAAGGAGAGCAGGACCTGAGTCCAGAGGACCAAAGGGTCAGTACAGCCAGCACACCTTCAAAGGCCTCCTCGGGATTCATATAAGGCAACGAATAATCTCTTCTTTTTTTTCCCTCTCTCTCTCTGCAGAAATGTGAACGCCTGCTGCTGCACATCTTCTGTCATGTGCTCAGTGGGGGCTTCAGGGCACCTGTTTCTAGCTCTGTAAGTAGCTCCATATGATACACACACACACACACACACACTGTTCTGCTTCCTGATGGCCATGGTGTCTTCAGTCCTGTTTCTTTCCTTTTTTGTTTCTTATGCAGAAGTGAAAGGTTCATTTTTCAAAGTTGAACTTTTTTTAAATTTGTATTATTACATTTGTTTTATTGCATACTGCAGTCTATCCTTGTTGTGTTCCGAGGTTTATAGTTGACTGGTTAGCTCTCGGTAGGGTCATTATCGTATGAACTCGTAAAATCTGTTGTGAGAGGACTTGTTGAAGAGCTGTAAAAATTAACATTTCATCCAGCCCTACTTTTGATGACAGTTGGAGAGGGTCTCCTGTAACCTGGGGTTCAGGGGTACGTGCTCTGTGGCCCGCGGCGTCCCTGGTTCAATTATGACTTGGGCGTTTTTGTACGCTTTCCTTCTTCCCTTCCTGTCTCTCTATTTTGCAAAGCGATCAATTAAAGGGCAAAAATGGAACAAAAACACGTCTTAGAAAAAGATCGCTATTAAGGGGTTATTATAGCACTGTAGGTGCTAAGAGCCTTCTTGCTACTGCTTGGGTCATCTCTCCAGCTACAACTATCACACTGAAAAAAGCCTTATGGAACATTTGAGAGCTTTTTATGATATGTGGTGTGTGTCAGTTACACACTTGTTGCATCGATTCAACAACGTTTCATATAATAGTAATAGGATTTGACTATTTGCAGGGTTTTTTGCGTCAGTGGCTGCGTAGTAGTGATGACTCACAGCTTTGGTGTGTATTAATCACTGGCAGAAACTTTGCATGTGATACTCCCCGGTCTCTCTCACACTCAAACACTCTTACACTCTCACACTCTCACACTCTCACACACTCAAACACTCAAACACTCTTACACTCTCACACTCTCACACTCTCTCACACTCAAACACTCTTACACTCTTACACTCTCACACTCTCACACTCTCACACTCTCACACTCTCACACTCTTACACTCTCACACTCTCACACTCTCACACTCTCACACTCTCACACTCTCACACTCTCACACTCTCACACTCTCACACTCTCACACTCTCACACTCTCACTCTCACACTCTCACACTCTCACACACTCACACTCTTACACTCTCACACTCTCACACTCTCACACTCAAACACTCTCACACTCTCACACTCTCACACTCTCACACTCTCTTACAGTCTTACACTCTCACACTCTTACACTCTCACACTCTCTCACACACACACCGAGAGAGTGAGCGTGTGCTCGGTCCACACCTACATTAATTTGTGTTAACAAAACTGGCGAGTTATATTCTTTTTAGGAAAGTAGATTCCATCAAAAGAGACTCCACGCATTTATCCGATGAATCACTCTGAGGTTTTTGTTTGCGCGTGTTTGTGTTTCTGGGGAGATGACATCATACAATATGATGCCAGATATCCAACGATTTATTGGAATACCTCAATTGAAGCTCGGAATGCAATAAAAATAAAAGGCATTTAGTCCTATTTTCATGGGACACCAACTCGGCATGGCATCGAGATAACCCTCCAAAAAGTTTGTTTTCCCGCCACTTCATTATCTTGGCCTGATTCTCCGTGTGGTATCTCGGAGCGGCTTTGCCAACATCTAAACCCCAGCTGTCCTCAGAATCCAGCCCCATTTGTTCCTCCCCTCCCTCCGTCGCTCACGAGCCAAACGCAAACTCCCTCGACGTCCTCCGCTGCGGTCATAAATATCGTCTGACGCGGTTTTGTTTTTAACCAGGTGCCGAACTACTACAAGATCATCAAGCAGCCCATGGACCTGAAGAAGGTGAAGCGGAGGCTGCAGCTGCGGAGCTCCCAGTACTACCGCGCCATCCAGGAGTTTGTGTCCGATATGCGTCTGGTCTTCACAAACTGTGCAAATTTCAACGAGGTGAGCGGCATGAATCTTGAGCCTGCTTTTGGAGAATGGCATCCACTTGTGTGTGTGTGTGTGCGTGTGTGCATGCAGACACGGGTTAGACTGATCTACGAGTCGGAGTTTAAATTGCCACCAGCTAATTGAATAGCGTGGACTGAATCATTTGACCGGTTTTAAGGCCCCAACGAATTATTGCTTTTAGGTCAAATATATGGCCTTAGATATATGATTTTAATCTGATGTGGAGATACAGTCTGGCATTGGAGAATACAGTGGGAATGGGTGCTTACGGCCTGCAATGTGCGTCCAGTTTTGTACAACTACTAACATTGGCTGTTGGGGGGTGGGGGGTGGAGTACAGTGTCGTCACTGTGCTTCCATCACACGGTCTGAACCCTGGTAACACTGTCTGCATCACAACGACAAATCACAAGTATGGTTTTCATCAATGGGTCACCACGCTTACTTGATTCTGCCATTGGGGTGGTGAGGGGGGGGGAACCGTATTGTGGGTTTCATTATTTGTGTCTGATCCTTTTTGTTGTGGGTAACTAATTACTTATGATCGCATTAAACCGCCGTGTGTACTTACATCTTGCTTGATATGTGGCCTCGGGGGATCTGCTGTAAAGGACACTGTGTATGTGATCATGTGTTTCACCTTCCTACCACTAGAGGAAGCTTCTTTTTGTCAAGAAGTCGACGATATAAGAATAAACCCGAGACCTCACTTTATTGGGCCAGTGTTGATCTCGATGCCGCTGAGCTGCAGCACAACTACATTGTTCATATGACATCATTATGTCTCACAAATTAACAGCAAGCAGGGTTCTCACTGAAGGAAACCTATTTTGTAGAAAGACATCTTGTTATTAGATTTATAAATTCTTAAGGGTTTGACTAAGTCATTATTTACTAATGTAATTCTTCAGGTAACATATGTCACGGTCTAGATTTTCCGGATGGGTTGACTGTTTTTTATCGTGACATCTTGCAGAGCTGATGGCTTTAAAACTTGTCGCGCAATTCTTATTGCAACCGATTTAATTTCTTAAGTCGAAGTGTTTCTTTTTAACTCATGAATAGTGGCTTAGTGTGTCTGTCGTACAATGGGTCAGTGTTGGTCGAGCAGTTGGTTATGAGAGCCTGTTTACGCTGAAACAAAAAGCTAATATTCACAGGCATTAGCATTAAAACAAGTTCTGATGAATTGGTCCTAAAGTTGCCTCTGTACCAATTCATTGACATAATAACATAAACGTCATCAGAAGTTAATATGAAGAGCTTTGACGCTGGTTAATTGAAGACTTTGATGGCTTCACATAATCTGTGATCTTGAAATACTATCAACATGCATAACCTTAAGTGATGTAGGTTATATAAAATGATATATATATATTTATTTATTTTTATATATTTTCTTTAACAATATATTTATCTTCTTTATATATTTTATATTTAACTTATATTATATAAAGAATTGTATATATATTTTTTATATATATTAATTTTTTTCAGACACCGTTCAGTCTGTTTCTTTACCACTGTGTAAATGACTACATTCCTTAAGGATATATATATATGTTGATGGCATTTCAAGAATGTTGTATAATCATAAAGAAGTGCATCACCATGAGATGCTGATGTCGCTAGGCAGAATTAGAAACTCGAGATGTAGTGACCCCACGTTGCCTGTAGTTCCCTGTGGAGGACTCGTATAAGGCAGACAGAGTGCAGACTTTACTTGCTGTTAATTTCTGCTGAATCCACTTGGTGACGCACACCTCCAGGCCGTAAACAGATTTCTGATCTGTTCTTAATTAACCTGCCTGTGCTGTGAACTCTTTTCTTCCCCCCCCTGCTGCTTCACTGTGTTTGTTGTAACGTTATTGCCCCTTTTTAGATGTCTCGAATAATCCAGGTTTATGATGAGGAGAAACAGATTAATACGCAGGTAAGCCGTTTCAAACCGAGGGCAGATGTCCGTTCTCCTCCCACTGAAGCTCCAAGAAATGTTTCTGCCGTTCGTTCATCTTAGCGTTGAGAAAATATTCCCGCGCAGCAGACTCAGACACTCGTATAGTTTCAGAATGCAGACAGAAATTGTGCATAGATCGACTGAGAAATCAATTTCATCTATTTCCATGTTATGCTAAGGAGAGGTGGTAAGAACTGTATTGAGATTACAGGTTCTGGAGGTCTTGAAACAAGTTTATTATATTCATTATGCTATTTGCGGCGAAGGTCTTGAAACCAGTTTATTTAAGGGGCAAAAATACTTGTTGGATTCGGCGTCTGTGTGAACACATTTCCCGTATCTTTCCGAAACCGACACGCTATATACCAACCGCAAACTCTTACCGATCACTAGACATCTATCGTCTCCGCGCGGCTCTCGACGTGGGGACGGCTGAGCCTGCTGAACGGGTCACGCAGCACAAACAATGGCAGCAGAGCCAGCGGGGTTTACCTGGTGGGGAACAGGTGGGGGGGGGGGGGGGCTCTGCTTCCGTCACAACGCAGTGGGAAAGCATTACCGTCTGCAGCTGCCTGTATGAGCACGGTGCGGCGCGGCGTGCAGCGGAGAGACTTGCGTACATCACAATGCGTGGACAGGCTTGCTGCGTGGTGTAGAGACGCGCGCTGAGTTATTAATGCACTGCATATCGTATGGTGAACATTTTTTAATAGAACGGGAATATATGTTTGTAAGACTTAGAATAAATGGTTATGTCAGAGTATAATACTACTCAATAGTATTTGATTAATTTAAATTCATAATGTTTTGTGTGTGTGTATATATATATATAAAATGTTTTGTGTATATATATATTTATATACGTTTGTATGTATATATATATATATGTGTGTGTCTATAAATATGTGTGTATATATATTTATATACGTGTGTCTATATATATATATATATGTGTGTGTGTATATATGTATATATTTAAATATGTATTTATATATATATAAGTAAACATATATATATAAATAAATAGACGTGTGTGTCCTGGTGTTAACACAATCTCTTCATTTTTATTTAGTGTGTATGTAACAACCTTTTTGAAAAGAAAATATTGACTTTGTGCCCCACTGGTTTGACCCTTTTTAAGTGTACGGAAATATTTGAAGCTAGCCTAAATTATATTGTGACACTTCCCTATGATGTGGAAATGCTTCATGGAGCCACAGTGGGACGGGGCGGTCGGATGTGTCTGCTCTGTACAGCCACGTTGAGCCGGGGCCACCCTGCCACGAGGAGTCCTAACCAGATCTAATTTGTCTCCTCATCCCCCTCCTCCTCCCTCCCCGTTTCAACCCATTTATTGATCCTGCTCCAATCGTGCCCCCACCACCTGCTGCCACCATATATCACTCTTTACCCTCTTCTTCTCCCACCCCCTCTCTCTTCCTGCTCTTCCTCCTCTTCCTCCTCCGCCTCCTCCAGGTGGAATCGGAGATGGCGATATCCGGCAAGGCCGTAAGCCTGTACTTTGAGGAGAAGTTGCAGGAGATGTTCCCAGGGCATAGCTTCCCGGAAACGCCGGTAACCGAGTGCCCGGAGACGAAGGAGAGGATGGACGACGGCGAAACGGACGACTCCGACGAGGACTTCGTACAGCCCAGACGCAAACGGTTAAAAACTGACGAGAAGGTGCTCCACATCAAGTGAGGACCCTTTGGCGGAAAAAAAGGAAACGAGAAGTGGAAAAGAAACTGTCTTCCTCGTGTCTCCACACTTTGTTTGAGGCAGCGGACGAAAGGGAAAAGGACAAGAGTCACTGTACAAACTGCTCCGGGTCGTCTCCTCCTCGCCCCGGAAGGAATTCCCGTGGACCACATTAAGACGTCTGCCTTTGACAGAACTCTCGAGGCCAGAAACGTAGAAGAGCTGCATTTCCTCCTTATTTCACGGACACTCAAAAATAAACCTGCCTGTACATATTTGTTTCGAAGTAGGACTTGTTTTTGCAGTAAAGTTAAATGAGTGCTCATTTTCTTTTTCTATCGTCGTTCTTTTATTTTTTTTCATTTGTAGATTTGTTGTGACCGTTGCTTTATAAACCATTCAATTCCTCGGTTCGCAGTTCTTAATGTATTATAGCTATACTTTGAAATGAAACCAAGTATTTGTATTACTTTGTGGAAGCATTGTGTAAATAAGAGAATCTAGCCCACTGAAGGTAATCCTACGGTAATAGATGTTTGGTTGCATCATCAATAAAAAAACCTGTTCTTGAAAATATACCAGAGATTGTGGCGTCGAGTAAGTTGGAGCCTCTGAGAAGTAGCAGTTGGCCAAGAGCAACAACACACATTTCCACATATTCTTGGTATCTCAGATAATTCTGGTTCAATTTAAAGTGATTTAAATGGACTTTAAATGGTGCAGTAAACTCTGCCAAGAGGAAGTCATCACTGACTTCATAAAACATATCGCCGACGCACTGCAACTTTTAGTACCTCCAAAGGAACATTTTTGACCTATTAAACTACGCAAGAGGTCGGAGTCGCTTCATAAGAAGCACGTGACGACTACAGAAAGGCGCTGAGTCGGTCAGTCTGACTCACGGTCAGCTGACTGCGTTTAGTTTTTGCCTCATGCCTCCAAAATAAGTCGGGAAGTAGCTCTTAGAAGTCACATCGGATCTGATCGCCTCTTCGTGGTAGGATGTTTTTTCTTTTCTTCTGTTGATAACTGCTTGCCCATCTTAGATAAGATAACTGGGGACATAGTTTCGATTTAAACGTACTGCCTTTGTTGTAAGGATAATTATCCATCATTATCTTAATATTGAACGAGAGAAAAGCACTGATAAAAATGATGTGTGCATAAAGCGTATCGCGACCTCTCCAACGGTCACTTAGTGGGACAATTTGCATAGAGGTCCGCTTTACCTGGTGTTGTATAATCACTTATAGCTGTATTGTTTTTCGCAGCCACATACTAAAATGCAAAGTTAGTTATATAATGGCGGGAGGCCTCGGGCTAATGACCGCCGGGGACTAATGACCAGATTACTGTGAAATAATGTAATTTAACGAGGCTTGTAGATATGTGTTGAGAGGGTGTGAAGTGTGTGAGCCCTGCTGGAACATCTCACCGGCTCTCCCAGTTCTACAGATGTATGACGATCACACGAAAGCTTGTTCCGCGGTCGTAACACATGTGTTCACGGTCCAAATCGTCTATTTAACAGTCTCGACTTTAACTTGAATCAGAATACGTTTTTTTTCTTTCATCGGCCTTCCAATCATAACGAATTATCAAAGAGATGAATCTCCAAGATCAATTACAGACATATAGACCTCATTGTATAATCACCATGGCGTCATTAGAATAATCAATAATGCAAAAAAACGTAAAAACTAAATTGTTCTCTTTTTTAATATTCCCTTTTTAATGCTTCTCAAAATCACAACGTTTGAAAAAAAAAAGTACGATACATAACTTATTAAATTGACGAAATCTACATTTCCCGAAGCCAATTTTAGATGTATTATTAATAAAGGCAGAGTAGAGGCGCAAGTCACGTGCCCCAGTTCCGACCAGCCTGCGGTGACGCGTCAACCCCAACGACCAATCAGCGCGCGGACACGGGCCCGGCTTGTTTACTAGCCTGCCTCTGTGTTTTTTGCCGCAGTGTCGGAGAGGTTTCTGTTCAGCGAGGGACTCTGTCGGCATGTCAGCGGCCACACAGGCGAGACACACATTTGTTTTACTCATTTCCAGTGTGGTACATTTCTTTTTTTTTATATTTCGACCCTCTCAGGGAACAACCAACCGTTAGTCGGCGGGTAAAGTTGCTAGCTAACGTTAGCTAAGTGGCTAACTAACGATTAGTTTGAACGTGATTCTGTGACTTCAGTGTGAAACAACAACAACAACAACAAGTGGGTTATTTATAGCTGAGGAATGTATAAATGAAGACACACACACACCAACACTTTTTTGTATTGCTCGAACCGGCGTAACAGAAAACAATTGTGAAAGAAACGGTCTGTATTTATTTGTTTAACGGCCTTTAACCCGCGTAGTGTTGCTCTCTTTGTACTTTATCGTCTGGCGGGTTCAAATGTGTGTTGAAGCTCCGGAAAACTCCACACCTGGGAAGCATCGATTAATTAGTGTCTGAAGTCCAAAGGAGTCGTAGAATAAGGACTTTCATCTTTAATTTGTCCCCCTTTTCTTGCTCCAGCAGACGATGAGGACAGACGGAGTCCTCGCACGGGTTTCCTTCGGGTGGTCCACTCAAGGAAACCTCACTTCCCTTTGTCCCAACGGGTCCATTTGGGTTTGGGAAGGACTCGGGGAGTGCGCGCAGGACGCGAGGGACATGGCCAGCGTTTACCTCGGCCTCCTGTCCATCGTCTTCTTCATGGTGTCTTCTCTTCCGTAAGCATTGTGTGTGTTGTGCCCCTCGGAGGAAGAGCTCTGTCATCCAGTCGTAATGCTGTGGTTACATAACGTGTCCTTCTCACTGCAGACAGTACTACAGCTCGTGTAAAACGGGCAACATGGACCGGGCCATCTCCATTTGGTTCCTGCTGCTGTGGTTGGCAGGGGACACCTGCAACCTGGTGGGCTCCTTCTTGGCCGACCAGCTTCCGCTTCAGGTGACCTGAGATGTTTCCATGTCTCTAAATCATTGTGATCAGTCATTTGGTGGATACAATGTCAAAAGCAAATTATCATTAGAAGTTCTGAAAGTCAGAAACAAAAAGAAAATCTCAATTATTTATTTAAGGAACAAAAGTGTGTTTTTATTTAATAATGGTGTTGCAAAAAACACAATTGTCAAATTTTTAGCTATTATCAGCTAATTATTATGTGTGCATTGATCAGGGACTTTCATGAATAATTGGTTATTTAAATTCTTTATTTGTGACCTGTTGCATGTGTCTTTCTCCTTGTCATCCAGACATATACAGCCGTTTATTATATGTTTGCTGACCTGTTGATGCTGAGCATGTACATGTACTACAAGATATCGAACAAGATGTTAGAAAGTGAGTTATTTATTTTGTTACTCCTCAATTTTACAAATGCACAATAAGTACCATGTTAATTTATTGATTCAGCCACCACTAACGGCGCTGCTTTTTTTTCTAAGATCAGTTTGATCCGACTTGGCTGCTTAAAGAAAAAGCTTCTCTTATCAGTGCCGATGGATAATCATCCAACACTTGTCCAGATGGAGGACGAGAGTTATCGCTGTTGCCTGTTGTGATGTCTAACATGCCTCATGGTGCCGAGTTTGTTTCACGACTGGTGACCTCTGACCCGGTGACCCTTGTCTGGAGGAATGTGCTTGGATGTCTTTCCTGGTATTGGTGCTGAACCCAGGTGTTGTCCTTCCCAGGAAGCAGGGTTTTGCACGTGGTGGGTGTCGCCTGTGTCCTGGGCTTCACCACAAGCCTCGCCCGCCTCCCCGGATTAGGCACCCAACACGAAGAGGTTCTTCCTGGGTTCAGAGGTCGTGCCTTGCTCTCAACTGCTGATCTCAGTCCCATCAAGGCGAGTCATATTCGTGGGTTTGTTCCCGTCGTGAGGGCGGTGAACACCCATCGTCTGGCTTTTTGTTTTGCTGGTGTAACGTTGTCGTCTGCCTCTTTGTCGCTTCAGGCTTTTACCACGAGAGCAATGATTGGTTTCTCCATCGGCTCGGTGTCGTCAGTTCTCTACCTCTCCTCCAGACTTCCACAGATGCACACTAATGTGAGTATGTCAGACTGGCTCCTTTCCTTTGTACTGTAATTTCCCGCTTGCGGGATCAATAAAGTATACATCTATCATCTATCTATCTATTGTCGTTTGCTGATACTTATACTAACACCAATAACACATGGCTAATTCAAATTGGGCGGCTGTGGTTCAGTGCTTAGCCAGTACATCTTTTAATGAAGGGCTTAGTGGTTCAATCCCCGCCCTAGATGATGTGTCCTTGAGCAAGACACTTAACCCTGAATTCCTCCCTGTAGACGGGTGTATGAATGAAACATGTAAAGTGTCTTTGAGTACCTTTTTTAAAAGCACGATATTAATTAAATGAATTATTATCAGAATAAGTATCCTGATAATATTACTTCAGCATCACTGTTTATTGTGAATTTTCTGATTTTTAATTTTTACAGTTTATATTTCACATATTTTTGTATTGCACTATTGTTGGTTAAAGTGCTTTCAATGCAACAAGTTCCAAACGATACAATTCAGAGGTCCCATATTGGCTCGGGTATCCACGTGTACCCAATAAGTAGCATTCAAAAATGGGAATTTAAAATGACAGGTATAGCTAAAGATAAATAAGATGTGTAGACATGGACGTGAAATGATTATTATAGACTCAAAAGAAGCTGTGATGGCATCACAAGTTGTGTCTTGAATGTTTTGTTTGAATCTGCACCCGACGACAAATGTAGATCAAACTGAAAGAGGCAAGATTTGTAAACGCCAGTGCCTGTGATGCAATGACGGCGTGGACGACTGCCTCTTCGATCTGCTCGTCTCACTCTGCTGTCCGGTACGAGGTGGTGGATGTGTGTTACTGCCTCTAAAAAGATATTTGTTTCCCGTCCTCTCATTTCTCCCCACAGTTCAAGAGGAAGTCGACGGAGGGGGTTTCTTACTTCCTGTTCGGGTTGGTCATCCTGGGAAACACCTCGTACGGCCTGAGTGTCCTGCTGAAGAACCCCGATGAGGGCCAGGGCGAGAAAAGCTACATAATCCACCATTTGCCCTGGCTCATCGGCAGCCTCGGCACCCTCTTATTGGACCTCGTTGTATCCTTTTTAAAAGAATGTCCCGCTTACGTGCGCCATTTTAAAGCCGTGGGGACATGTCATCAGATGGGATTAGCCCTCATGACTGAAACACAATATACAGCATCAAAGGTCTGTGTGTGTGTGTGTGTGTGTGTGTGTGTGTGTGTGTGTGTGTGTGTGTGTGTGTGTGTGTGTGTGTGTGTGTGTGTGTGTGTGTGTGTGTGTGTGTGTGTGTGTGTGTGTGTGTGTGTGTGTGTGTGTGTGTGTGTGTGTGTGTGTGTGTGTTATCTCTCAAGGTTCATTTTTACAAATGCAACTTTATTTGTGAATATGCAACACATTTGCAAATTGAAGTGATTGAAATATATAAATATGTCTTCACTTTATGGTGAAATATGATCTCGAGTTTGTCGTGTTTTCTTGGTGCTTTTCTTCCCCCAGGATTTCTTGTAAATGTCCTTAACGTTGCGGTTCAGATCTCCCTCCAGTTCCTAATGTACCGCAAAGCCACGCTGGAGGGCGCCGCCGGCCCCGGGGAGACAGAGCCTCTGATTGGGAGCTAAACCAAGAGGGCGCCGGTGGGGACGCCGGACGGACACGATGCTTCCAGCGAATCCTCAACATCACACATCCAACAGAATCGGGATGAAAGAACAATTTCTTGTTGGATTTCTTTTATAGTGTAATTTATGACGCTCTATTTTTACGGTTGCACTTTGTTTTCATCCGCAAAAAGTACCGAGACCGACGGAGCCGCCGACCGGCGCTCGGCTGCAGCGATGGGATTTACGATTCTCTCGGCGGTTGAGTCGTAGACGGTCGATCGGGGGTTTCACGGATTTAAAAAAAAGCTCCCGTCGACCTGAAATCCTCCAGATTTTAGATCACCGCCTCCAGTTGATTTCAGACCTCCTGCAGATGTCAGAATTCTGCTCTCCGTGAATTATTCAGATGTTTTTGAAGTTGCCAAACACTTTTGACGGCGTCGACGCTTCAGCTGCAATCAGCCCCGTTTCCTCCTGTTGCAGTGACGCACGCGTCGACCGCATAAGTGTGTATTGTCTTTGGTGCATCTTTAAGTGATGGTGTCACCAAGTGCTTTAATCGCAGTGTTGAGAATTGTTTATTTTGATTTTTTAAAGCTAATAAAACAAATGAAGTAGACGCTTGACCGATTCAAGTTTGCACTGGTGATAAAAGTTGCAACATGCTTTTCACTACAATGTTTAATAGACATTTTATTTAATTCTCACTGTTTTGCACAACAAAAGTCAGATTTGTATTTTGAGAAATGTTGAATATGTTCTGTAGGTCAGTGTCCTGTAAAGATTGAACAATAAATACGTCTTTTTCTCTGTTCATTTTGTTTCAGTCATTCAGGATGATCTTCATACTGAGATATAGATTTGTTTTTTAATGAAGAAAAACACCTCTAGAGTTTTCTCTCCATCTACCAGCCTGGCAGAGGTCAAGGCCTTGCTCTTGACCTTTGCCTTAGCTGACCTCCAGCCCTGCTGACTTGTGTGTGTGTGACCTGCTCCTGGGAGGCCTTGACAGCCGTGTTGGTTTTTTTGTCATTCGAAGATTCACACTGGCCTCTCAGTTGCACCCGCCTCCCTCCGTAACACCCCCGCATGTGCACACACACACACACACACACACACTTTCCCTCACTATCAAACATAATGCAATCGTGCACAGTCAACCAGTAAGGGCCCACCCACCGAGGAAGCAAGGTCAGCGCGGAGACTCATGGCTCCAGAGTATTTTGGGGGTGGAGGGTTGTGAAACAGTGGCAGAGAGATTGCTAAGCGGGAAGAACGGTGATAGGGAGCGTCCATCCATCACGAGGGATGAACAAGAGGCTGTTTATAAACACTCCATACTGGGAATTCTTTAATGAGAGGATTCCAGTTGCTTCAAGTAAGGCAAGAGCAGGGGTCCCTTGTGACTCAGAGGTTGCCGGTTCAAATCCCTATTCCAACCAAAAGGCCCCATTTAATTTACTTAATATTTATTTACTAACCTGTTTATTTACTTTATCTATTTAAAAACCTTTATTCAAAGACCCTATTTTAATGGAATAATAAGACCAAAATCCAAAATCGTGCTGGCTGATCTTTATGGATAATTTAGGATATTTAAAATTTCCCATTTCTGAAAATATCTTAACTTTTCAACTTATCCCTCGTCGGTCACACTAGACTTTGCCTCTAAATGCAATTTTCAACGTTTCCCCAAATATTCGTATGAAAAGGTGTCTCTCTATATATATTTATATTTATGTATATATATATACATATATATATATATCATTTCTTCTCCCCACTGACAGACTTGTGTCCTGCAAGAGAACATTTACAGGAAAACAAGATCTTTGGTCAGGTTTCCGCACGTCCAGCTAAAACACACATCAAGAGCAGCCGTCTGTTTACTCTGTGATTATACGTGTGTGTGTGTGTGTGTGTGTGTGTGTGTGTGTAGGGATGGAGGCTGGTCTGAAGTCAACATTACAAAAAGTCGGATAGTTGGACAAAGGGAGAGGACGTCGGGACACTCGGTGCAGCAGCAACGCTCCCACCATCAGAGGTGAGTCCACCAGCTCGGCTCCCAACTAACACGACTGCAGCGTGGACACAAAGGTTCAGAGGCCAACGCACAGATTTATAACCAAAAGAGCAGCACGCTACTATCCTGTATTGTCTCTTGTAGTGTTCTGTTGTTTTTTTTAAGTGATGAAAGGAAGTTTTTGACATCACATTTGTAGTATTTTGCAATATCAATGCAATTCCAGCTGTAACGAGGAAAGATCTTCAATGTGATTCCCACCAGCGGATAAAAAGTCCAGATGTTATATATTATGGGTCAGTTTTTACATGATGCATTAAGATACACTTGTTTTTAATGTTTTGTTTGTTTTAAATTATATTTTTTAAATTAAATTTTTTTAAAATTTGTAACCTCATTGGAATTAAATATATTCTTTACAAGAGTGTCCTAGCCAAGACAGCAGTAGCACATTAAGCAATGATTCAGAGATACAACATAAAACAGTGACAGACAATTTAAAAAATATATATATATATAAATATATATATAAAATATAATATATATTTATATATGAATATAATATATAGATATATAAATATTTTATTTTTTATCACAGCATGAGTAAAACCAAAACTCAGACTCAAGTCCTCGTGTAATGCATTGATTGCATCCAGAATGCTTTTAAACCACAGAAAACAAAGCAACCTCAACCGATCATAGGAAATGGTTTCAAACTAATTTTAAGTAGTGACAACGAATATTCGACATTCAACATTCCTTCTCTCGACGGCCAAATAAACCCGCAAGCACACTCTCACTCGCTTACGCCCGAACATACGCCGCTGTGACCTTTACTCACGAACCCGAGGCCACTTTAATGTAAGTGTCAGTTTCCTGCGAGGATCAGTAAACAGTCCCGAAACCATTATCGAGCTGCAGCTCTACCCGCCGGCGGCTCTCTGATAAAGAGGAGCTGGCCACACGGAGACCACGTCACGAACAACGATTTACGACGTGCCGAATTTATCTCCAGCTTTCTACTGCGAGTGATTCGGGACTAATGACTTTTGGGAGGTTTGCACATGCCATCGCTCACTTTGAGGGAAAAGTTGACACTTTTTCTGTTTTGCTTTGTTGAAGTTCGCGTTGCGTCGAAATGACAATCTTTTGCTCCGGTTCCCTTTGGTGTTCATCTCGTCATTTTTGGGACAGTTCGTTGGTTCACAGAACACACACACACACACACACATCCTAATTCAGAGTCCAATTTATATCCGTTACCAAGTCTCCCTCCCCTACGCTCCCTGTTCTCTTTCCTGATACTCGTCTCCCACGGGGCGAGCCCTCCCCGCCGGGCCCGTGTCCAACATCGTGACACCTCCCGAAGATCCACGGCGACATTTGCACGCTCTGGGATGTTGTCCCCATCGTTCAGCGTCACTCTCCAGCGCTGCTGCCTGCTCTCTGGTCTCCTTCCCGGTCCTCAGAGGTCAGAGGTCAGAGACGGTTTGCGAGAGGAATGGCCGACGCTTGTTTTGCCACGACAGCACAGCTAGATGTTTAATGGAGGAAAAAACTCAACGGGCCACCTCTCCTTCAGCAGTGGATTCATGCATCTATCTAGATCAGGGGTGTCAAACTCATTTACACTGGGGGCCACATCAGCATCATGGCTGTCCTCTTAAAGGGCCGGAAACACGTTATAAACTCCTCGAACATATTGTTAAATAACTGCATTTGATTATTGATTATTTGAGTGTAGAAATATTGTACATAAGAAAATGTCTCTAATATTACCACATTAATCCATTTAATTTGAAACCTTCAAAATAAAAGCACGGGACATTTTTCTTTACATTTCTAGAAGAAAAGGTGATCATGTCTTTCAAGCCGTCGAAATGATGCATGTTTGACACCTGTGATCTAGATTATCGGAGTAATGTCAAGAAGATTAGGTCCGAGTGAAGATCAAACAAGATGGTTTCAATAAGAACAAAGTGAGGAGTTCCTCCCAAGTTATTTGATCTTTTAGTAACGCTAGCGGCATGAATCCTACCGACTCTGATGCCTCCATGGTGCCCAGAGGATGAACCCGACTAACTTTGGGGAAATCCTAAAGTTATCCTACTCTACACTCGTGCCAGCAGCAGGTTAACTACTCAAAATCTACTCGGAGGATTAACAGAATATTTGGTAGAAACTTTCAAGGTCCCCAGTGGATGAATCCTTATGACCTCATCTTGATGTCAAAAAGACATGTGTGGCTTTAAGTCAAATATCTCAACAACTGACGGATGGATTGCCATGAAACGAGAGTGAATTGTAGAAGAACATTGGAGGTCCGCTGACTTTCCCCTCTGGTGTCATCTTCAGGTCAGATGTTTAAATTGGTTGGTGAGAAAACCTCTCTGCAAAAGTCCCATCGGCCTCAGCTCTACTCTTTGTGTACTGCTAAACAAAGTCAGCATGCTAAGCCGCTATCAAAGAGGGAGAACATGGAAAACCTGCTCAAATATTGCATGTCAGCATTTGTTGTTGTTGACGCGATGTTGACGTTCAGCTCAAATCACTGCCGTGCGACAGAAACATCTCGTTACAATATGGAGAAACATAATACTGTCGTGTTATATCAATGAAGTGCATTTGGATTCTGTCATAATAATATCAATATGGCTATTAGTCTTATCTTTCCCCCGCGTAACGGCAGGCTTTCAGCGTTCAATATTTTTGTTAATTTCTGCTTCCATTAGTATATTTTCTCCCCGAGCCGTGTCGTCATGGTGGACCGTGACGCCACGCGTGTGTGTCGGTTTACCCTTTGGACACAATCTTCAAAGGAGAGACGCCGCGTAGCCAGCACCCACATTCCTGTGTCATCTATCACCGGCATCGATCGGGATCGCCCGCCCCCCCCCGGTGAAGGCTACAGCGTCCGTGAATCTCTGAGCCCCCCCCCCCCCCCCCTCTGCTATCCACCGGCCCCTGGTTCCCATAATGAGCCAGTGAAAGGGATGATAGGCGGGTGGGAGGACACCGTTAATCCTCAGTAAGCATGCTGCATGTCAAGCGAGGGTAGGGGGGGGGGGGCTCAGAGATTCACGGGCCAGTGTCGAGAGGTCACTCCTCTGTCTCCGCCGGGCGACTGCAGGCCTCTTGCTCTGGCCCCCCCCCCCCCCCCCCCCGGCCCGGTTGACTGTCTGTGGGGGAGGGGGAGGTCCCCGAGCCCCTTAAATCTAACTCCTGTCCAATATTAACTGCAACACAAACAGAACAGCGGTAAACAAAAGCAGAGTAAACACACTCCCGAAGGCTTGGAGGACACACACACACACACACACACACACAGACACACGTTAAGTGTAGCAAGCGTCACAAAGTAGTCCATGAAAAACGTTATAAAACAATTGATTTAACGAGGTTAATTACTTTATTTCAACTCATCAAGATTAAACTGAGAAGAAATGTTTAAAAAAAAAAATATTCCCACCCAAGCTGTTGCACTCTGGGATACATCCATTCAGGAAAAACCTCAACACACACACACACACACACACACACACACACACACAGATGCACACTCAATGAGTGTTGGGTGTCCTTCACTCTGTGGGGAGAAAGCCTCCATCTTTCCCTCCATCCCTCCATCATCCGCGGTCCTCTGATCTGTGAAGTCCCGGTCGGCTCCAGCTGTTTGGACCCGAGTCACATCCCTCTCCTTCATGGGTGTCCCCAGCTCTCCCTTTCGTCTCTCCCCCCCCGGGGGACGACTGAGACCTCCTCCAGCACGTCGTCCACCACAGACCAAGAGCCTCAGCTGCACTCGTGCCCTCTCTTTCTCTCTCTCTCTCTCTGTTTTTTAGGTTTTTTTTATAAATAGGACGGGATCTCAGCCTCTACAGCTAAGAGACCTGGACGCATCCTGGGGATAGAGGAATGTTTCTGCACTTCCCAGATCCTTCATGTCTGTGAATCCTCTGAGTAATTGACTGTGTGTGTGTGTGTGTGTGTGTGTTTATGTCTTTGCAAGTGCGCGTGTGAAGATAAATCCTGTATTACTTGCCGGAGAGAGGATATTCTGTCCAGATGAGAGAGTGGACTGAGTTGGAGATGAGCTTTTCGGCCGGGGGGTTTCTCTCCGCCTCGGATGGTTTCTGCTCCACAGAGCAGCTCCAGTATTACGGTGAGTCCACACACGCTTTCTTTCTTTTTTGGCTTTTTTTCTTCTTTTTCTTTTACAATAATCGATAAAACACTAAAGCTGGAATGTCTTAGCTGGACGGTTGGGAATTTGACACCAATAGATTTAAACCAGGAAGTAACGGAAAGACTAAATACGGGAATTACTGTACAACCCATACGAGATGCAAGGGACTCTTTATTTATATAAATATATAAATAAAATATACATATATTTATATATATATATATATATATATTTATATATATTTTTATATATATATAAATATTTATATTATGTATATATATATACGGATATGAGTGTCAATGTCTTGTGTGATCTCAGTCAATGGGACTTTTATTCACATGATGTTTTATAGCGTTATTGGTTTCTGGTTCATTTCTAATCAACTATGTTTATGCTCACCCAAATTACGAAAACAAATCTTCTCTCTTACTGCAGATACTTTTTTATTGAATTCGATATTCACATCTAAGAGTTCAGACTGTGGAGCTCAGGAGGACCGGCCCACTCGACCTGAGAACTCTAATCTACTCACGTTTATATTCACTATTTTTGATCAATTTAATTATAATAAAATGGCATTACAGAATCAGAGTGCTGTGACTTTTGGTTCTACTATTGTACCCCATTTGCACATTTAAAAACATGCCATGTTATAGCCATATAGGAGGATCTCTTTAAAGGTGCTGAACTCGACATTCAGAGCTTTAACTCAGCAGCGAAGCATCACCGTTAAGGAAGTGGGTCATGTTTACATCCACAACAAGGAGTGACTGAACTCTCACAGCTGATGAATGAATGTTGAGCGTTTATTTACCGCCTCTGAGAGCTCACTGACAAGAAGAAGAAGAAGGAGTAGAAGAAGAAGAAGGAGTAGAAGAAGAAGAAGAAAAGGAAGAAGAAAAGGAAGAAGAAGAAG